>NW_027047490.1:0-14462 GCF_025399875.1 Dalotia coriaria
AAAAAGTAATAAAATCGTTTTTAATTTTATAAAACGAATAAATCTGCTGTTTTGCTAAAAGCATTTAAGCTTTAACGTGTGTTCAAAAAGCATTTAAAAAATTAAATTTCTCGTTAGCTTTTGCCGTTACGCAGATTAAAGCTCAAAACGTGCTGTTTTGCTAAAATAAGCATTTTCAAGCATTTTAGATCGTTGAAATCGTCAAATGACAATATTAAAAAAACGAATAATCAAAAAATTCATCGTTTTATGCTGTTTAAAGCGTTAAAACGCAGTTAAAGCTCAAAACGTCTGTTTTGCTAAAATAAGCATTTTCAAGCATTTTAGATCGTTGAAATCGTTCAAATAGACGAATAATAAAAACGAATAATAAAAATTTCGTCGTTTTTATGCTGTTTTACGCGTTAAAACGCAGATTAAAACTCAAAACGTGCTGTTTTGCAAAATAAGCATTTTCAAGCATTTTAGATCGTTGAAATCGTTCAAATAGACGCAATATTAATAAAAACGAATAATAAAAATTCGTCGTTTTATGCTGTTTTACGCGTTAAAACGCAGATTAAAGCTCAAAACGTGCTGTTTTGCTAAAATAAAGCATTTTCAAGCATTTTAGATCGTTGAAATCGTTCAAATAGACGCAATATTAATAAAAACGAATAATAAAAATTTCGTCATTTTTATGCTGTTTAACGCGTTAAAACGCAGATTAAAACTCAAAACGTGCTGTTTTGCTAAATAAGCATTTTCAAGCATTTTAGATCGTTGAAATCGTTCAAATAGACGCAAATTAATAAAAACGAATAATAAAAAATTCGTCGTTTTATGCTGTTTTACGCGTTAAAACGCAGATTAAAACTCAAAACGTGCTGTTTTGCTAAAATAAGCATTTTAAGCATTTTAAATCGTTGAAATCGTTCAAATAGACGCAATATTAATAAAACGAATAATAAAAATTCGTCGTTTTTATGCTGCTTTTACGCGTTAAAACGCAGATTAAACTCAAAACGATGCTGTTTTGCTAAAATAAGCATTTTCAAGCATTTTAATCGTTGAAATCGTTCAAATAGACGCAATATTAATAAAAACGAATAATAAAAAATTCGTCTTTTATGCTGTTTACGCGTTAAAAACGCAGATTAAAGCCAAAACGTGCTGTTTTGCTAAAATAAGCATTTTTAGCATTTTAGATCGTTGAAAATCGTTCAAATAGACGCAATATTAATAAAAACGAATAATAAAAATTTCGTCTTTTATGCTGTTTTACGCGTTAAAAACGCAGATTAAAGCCAAAACGTGTGTTTTGCTAAAATAAGCATTTTCAAGCATTTTTAGATCGTTGAAATCGTTCAAATAAGACGCAATATTATAAAAAACGAATAATAAAATTTCGTCGTTTTATGCTGTTTTACGCGTTAAAACGAGATTAAAGCTCAAAACGTGCTGTTTTGCTAAAATAAGCATTTTCAGCATTTAAGATCGTTGAAATCGTTCAAATAAAGCAATATTAATAAAAACGAATAATAAAATTTGTCGTTTATGCTGTTTTACGCGTTAAAACGCAATTAAAGCTCAAAATGCTGTTTTGCTAAAATAAGCATTTTCAAGCATTTTAGATCGTTGAAATCGTTCAAATAGAGCAATATTAATAAAAACGAATAATAAAAATTTGTCGTTTTAGCTGTTTTCGTTAAAACGCAATTAAAAACTCAAAACATGCTGTTTTTGCTAAAATAAGCATTTTCAAGCATTTTAGATCGTTGAAATGTTCAAATAGACGCAATATTAATAAAAAGAATAATAAAATTTCGTCGTTTTATGCTGTTTACGCGTTAAAACGCAGATTAAAGCTCAAAACGTGCTGTTTTGTAAATGCATTTTAAGCATTTTAGATCGTTAAATCGTTCAAATAGAAGCAATATTAATAAAAAGAATAATAAAATTTGTCGTTTTATGCTGTTTTACGCGTTAAACGCAGATTAAAAGCTCAAAACGTGCTGTTTTGCTAAAATAAGCATTTTCAAGCATTTTAGATCGTTAAAATCGTTCAAATAGCAATATTAATAAAACGAATAATAAAAATTGTCGTTTTATGCTGTTTTACGCGTTAAAACGCAGATTAAAAGCTCAAAACGTGCTGTTTTGCTAAAATAAGCATTTTCAAGCATTTTAGATCGTTGAAATCGTTCAAATAGAGCAATATTAATAAAAACGAATAATAAAAATTCGTCGTTTTTATGCTGTTTTACGCGTTAAAACGCAGATTAAAGCTCAAAACGTGCTGTTTTGCTAAAATAAGCATTTTCAAGCATTTTAGATTCGTTGAAATCGTTCAAATAAAGCAATATTAATAAAAACGAATAATAAAAATTCGTCGTTTTATGCTGTTTAACGCGTTAAAACGCAGATTAAAGCTCAAAACGTGCTGTTTTGCTAAAATAAGCATTTTCAAGCATTTTAGATCGTTGAAATCGTTCAAATAGAGCAATATTAATAAAAACGAATAATAAAAATTTCGTCGTTTTTATGTGTTTTACGCGTTAAAACGCAGATTAAAGCTCAAAACGTGCTGTTTTGCTAAAATAAGCATTTTCAAGCATTTTAGATCGTTGAAATCGTTCAAATAGACGCAATATTAATAAAAACGAATAATAAAAATTCGTCGTTTTATGCTGTTTTACGCGTTAAAACGCAGCAAAAGCTCAAAATGTGCTGTTTTGCTAAAATAAGCATTTTCAAGCATTTTAGATCGTTGAAATCGTTCAAATAGACGCAATATTAATAAAAACGAATAATAAAATTTCGTCGTTTTATGCTGTTTTACGCGTTAAAACGCAGATTAAAGCTCAAAACGTGCTGTTTTGCTAAAATAAGCATTTTCAAGCATTTTAGTTCGTTGAAATCGTTCAAATAGAAGCAATATTAATAAAAACGAACAATAAAAAAATTTGTCGTTTTATGCTGTTTTACGCGTTAAAACGCAGATTAAAGCTCAAAACGTGCTGTTTTGCTAAAATAAGCATTTTCAAGCATTTTAGATCGTTGAAATCGTTCAAATAAAAGCAATATTAATAAAAACGAATAATAAAAATTTCGAAGTTTTTATGCTGTTTTACGCGTTAAAACGCAGATTAAAAGCTCAAAACGTGCTGTTTTGCTAAAATAAGCATTTTCAAGCATTTTAGATCGTTGAAATCGTTCAAATATTAGCAATATTAATAAAAACGAATAATAAAAATTTGTCGTTTTATGCTCTTTTACGCGTTAAAACGCAGATTAAAGCTCAAAACGTGCTGTTTTGCTAAAATAAGCATTTTCAAGCATTTTGGATCGTTGAAATTGTTCAAATAGACGCAATATTAATAAAAACGAATAATAAAAATTTCGTCGTTTTTATGCTGTTTTACGCGTTAAAACGCAGATTAAAGCTCAAAACGTGCTGTTTTGCTAAAATAAGCATTTTGAAGCATTTTAGATCGTTGAAATCGTTCAAATAGACGCAATATTAATAAAAACGAATAATAAAAATTTCGTCGTTTTTATGCTGTTTTACGCGTTAAAACGCAGATTAAAGCTCAAAACGTGCTGTTTTGCTAAAATAACCATTTTCAAGCATTTTAGATCGTTAAAATCGTTCAAATAGAAGCAATATTAATAAAAACGAATAATAAAAATTCGTCGTTTTTATGCTGTTTTACGCGTTAAAACGCAGATTAAAGCTCAAAACGTGCTGTTTTGCTAAAATAAGCATTTTCAAGCATTTTAGATCGTTGCAATCGTTCAAATAGAAGCAATATTAATAAAAACGAATAATAAAAATTTCGTCGTTTTTATGCTGTTTTACGCGTTAAAACGCAGAATAAAGATCAAAACGTGCTGTTTTGCTAAAATAAGCATTTTAGATCGTTGAAATCGTTCAAATCGAAGCAATATTAATAAAAACGAATAATAAAAATTTGTCATTTTTATGCTGTTTTACGCGTTAAAACGCAGATTAAAGCTCAAAACGTGCTGTTTTGCAAAATAAGCATTTTCAAGCATTTTACATCGTTGAAATCGTTCAAATAGACGCAATATTAATAAAAACGAATAATAAAAATTCGTCGTTTTATGCTGTTTTACGCGTTAAAACGCAGTTAAAGCTCAAAACGTGCTGTTTTGCTAAAATAAGCATTTTCAAGCATTTTAGATCGTTGAAATCGTTCAAATAGAAGCAATATTAATAAAAAAAAATAATAAAAATTCGTCGTTTTATGCTTTTTAGCGTTAAAAACAGATTAAAACTCAAAACGTGCTGTTTTAAAATAACAAAATTTTTTTTTTTTTTTTTAAAAAAAAAAAAAAAAAAAAATTTTTTTTTTTTTTTAAATTTTTTAAAAGGGAAAAATTTTAAAAGGGGTTTTTAAAAAAAAAAATTTTTTTTTAAAGGGTTTTTTTGGAAAAAAAATTTTAAAAAATTTAAAAAAATTTTTTGTTTTTAAAAAATTTTTTAAAAAAAACCAAAAAAAAAAAAAATTTTTTAAAAAAAAAAAATTTAAAAAAATTTTTTTTTTTTGGAAAAAAAATTTAAAAAAAAAAAAATTTTTTTTTTTTTTTTTGGTTTAAAAAAATTAAAAAAAATTTTTTAAAAAAAAAAAAAATTTTTTTTTTTTTTTCCTTAAAAAAAATTTAAAAAAAAAAAAAAGGGGTTTTTTTTTTTTTTTGGAAAACCCAAAAAAAAAAAAATTTTTTTTAAAAAAATTTTTTTTTTTTTTTAAAAAATTAAAAAAAAAATTTTTTTAAAAAAAAAAATTTTTTAAAATTTTTAAAAAAAAAAAAACCAAATTTTTAAAAAAAATTTTTAAAAGGTTTTTTCCTTTTTTTTTTAAAAACCAATTTTTTAAAAAAAAAAAAATTTTTTTTTTTTTTTAAAAAATTTAAAACCCTTAAACCAAAAGGGTTTTTTAAAAAAACCAAAAAAAATTTTTTTTTTAAAGGGTTTTTTTTAAAAAAAAATTAAAAAAAAAAAAAAATTTTTTTTTTTTTTTCCTTTTTAAAAAAAGGGGAAAAAAAAAAAAAATTTTTAAAAAAAAATTTTAAAAAAATTTTTTTTTTTTTTAAAAAAAAATTTTTAAAAAAAAAAAATTTTTTTTGGGTTTTTTTTTTTTAAAAAAAAAAAAGGGGTTTTTTGGGGGGGGTTTTTTTGGGGTTTTTTTCCCTTAAAAAAAAAAAAAAAACGGGTTTTTTTAAAATTTTTTTTTTTTTTAAAAAAAAAAAAAAACCAAAAGGGGGTTTTTTAAAAAATTTTTTTTTTTTTTCCGGGGGGGAAAAAAACCCCCTTTTTAAAAAAAAATTTAAAAAAAAAATTTTTTTTTTTTTTAAAAAAAAAAAAACCAAAAAAATTTTTTTCCTTTTTTTTTTTTTAAAGGGTTTAAAAAAAATTTTTTAAAAAAAAAAAAATTTTTTTTTTTTTTTGTTTTTAAAAAAATTTAAAAAAAAAAATTTTTTTTTTTTTTTTTAAAAAAAATTTTAAAAAAAGCTTTTTTAAAAAAAAAAAACCCCCTTTTTTTTTTTTTTTAAAAAAAAAATTTAAAAACCAAAATTTTTTTTTAAATTTTTAAGCTTTTAAAACCAAAAATTTAAAAAAATTTTTTTTTTAAAAAGAAAAAAAAATTTTTTTTTTTTTTAAAAAAAAAAAATTTTTTAAAAAAAGGGTTTTTTTTTCCTTTTTTTTAAACCCGGGTTAAAACCAAAAGGGTTTTTTAAAAAAACTTTTAAAAAATTTTTTTTTTTTTTAAAAAAAACCCGAAAAAAAAACCTTTTTTTAAATTTTCATTTTTTTTTTTAAAAAAAAAAATAAAAAAATTTTTTTTAAAAAAAAAAAAATTTTAAATTTTTTTTTGGTTTCCAAAAAAATTTAAAAAAAATTTTAAAAAAAATTTTTTTTTTTAATTTTTAACCCAAAAAAAAAAAATTTTTTAAAAAAAAAAAAAATTTTCCTTTTTTTTTTTCCCCCCCAAAAAAAAAAAAATTTTTAAAAAAGGTTTTTTTTTTGGGAAAAAATTTAAAAAAATTTTTTTTTAAAAAACCTTTTTTAAAAATTTTTTTTTTAAAAAAAAAAACCAAAAAATTTTTAAAAAAAAAAAAATTTTTTTTTTTTTTTTCCAAAAAAAAAAAATTTAAAAAAAAAAAAAATTTTTTTTTTTTCTTTTTTGGGGGGGGAAAAAAAAAGTTTTTTAAAAAAATTTTTTAAAAAAGGTTTTGGGGAAAAAAAAAAAAATTTTTTAAAAAATTTTTTTTTTTTTTTTTTTGGGGGAAAAAAAAAATTTTTTTTTTTTTAAAAAAAAAACCCTTTTTTTTTCCAAAAAAATTAAAAAACCCAAAAAAATTTTTTTGTTTAAAAGGTTTTTTAAAAAAGATTTTTTTGGGGGTTTTTTTAAAAAAAAAAAAAAAAACCCTTTTTTTTTTTAAAAAAAAAAACCCAAAAGGGGGGTTTTTTTAAAAAAAAAATTGGTTTAAAAAGGGTTTTTAAAAAAAAAATTTAAAAATTTTTTTTTTTTTGGGGAAAAAAAAAAAAAAAAAAAAATTTTTTTTTTTTTTTTTTAAAAAAAAAAAAATCCGTTCGTGTAAAAAAATTTAAAAAGCTTTTATCTGGTTTAACGTTAAAAACGCAAAAAAATAAAACGTTTTTTTACTTTCAAACCCTAACTTAAACGTTCAATAAAAAATAAAAACATAAAAAATTTTAGTTTTAATCGTTTGCAAAAACAGAATTTAAACTAAAATTCGTTTTGCTAGCTTAAAAACATTTAAAGTAAAACGCTTCAAATAAAGCAAAATTTTTAAAAATAGTTAAAAATTTGCTTTTACGTTTAGCGTTAAAACGCAGATTAAACTCAAAACGTGCTGTTTTGCTAAAATAAGCAGTTTCAAGCATTTAGATCGTTGAAATCGTTCAAATAGAACGCAATTAAAAAAAAAAAATAAAAAATTCGTGTTTTTATGCTGTTTTACGCGTTAAAACGCAGATTAAAGCTCAAAACGTGCTGTTTTGCTAAAATAAGCATTTTCAAAGCATTTTAGATCGTGAAATCGTTCAAATAGAAGCAATATTAATAAAAACGAATAATAAAAATTCGTCGTTTTTTTGCTGTTTTACGCGTTAAAACGCAGATTAAAGCTCAAAACGTGCTGTTTTGCTAAAATAAAGCATTTTCAAGCATTTTAGATCGTTGAAATCGTTCAAATAGACGCAATATTAAAAAAACGAATAAAAAAATTTCGTCGTTTTTTTTGCTGTTTTACGCGTTAAAACGCAGATTAAAAGCTCAAAACGTGCTGTTTTGCTAAAATAAGCATTTTAAGCATTTTAGATCGTTAGAAATCGTTCAAATAGACCAATATTAATAAAAACGAATAATTAAATTTTGTCGTTTTATGCTGTTTTACGCGTTAAACGCAGATTAACTCAAAACGATATTTTTGCTGAAATAGCATTTTCAAAGCATTTTAGATCGTTGAAATCGTTAAATAGACGCAATAAATAAAAACGAATTAAAAAAATTCGTCGTTTTTATGCTGTTTTACGCGTTAAAACGCAGAATAAAGTCAAAACGTGTGTTTTGCTAAAAATAAGCATTTCAAGCATTTTAGATCGTTGAAATCGTTCAAATAGACGCAATATTAATAAAAACGAATAATAAAAATTTCGTCGTTTTATGCTGTTTTACGCGTTAAAACGCAGATTAAAAGCTCAAAACGTCTGTTTTGCTAAATAAGCATTTTCAAGCATTTTAGATCGTTGAAATCGTTCAAATAGACGCAATATTGATAAAAAACGAATAATAAAAAATTTGTCGTTTTATGCTGTTTTACGCGTTAAAACGCGTTAAAGCTCAAAACGTGCTGTTTGCAAAAAAGCATTTTCAAGCATTTTAGATCGTTTGAAATCGTTCAAATAGCGCAATATTAATAAAAACGAATAATAAAAAATTCGTCGTTTTTATGCTGCTTTGCGCGTTAAAACGCAGATTAAAGCTCAAAACGTGATGTTTTGCTAAAATAAGCATTTTCAAGCATTTTTAGATCGTTGAAATCGTTCAAATGAAGCAATATTAATAAAAACGAATAATAAAAATTCGTCGTTTTATGCTGTTTTACGCGTTAAAACGCAGATTAAAGCTCAAAACGTTCTGTTTTGCTAAAATAAGCATTTTCAAGCTTTTAGATCGTTGAAATCGTTCAAAGCGACGCAATATTAATAAAAACGAATAATAAAAATTTCGTCGTTTATGCTGTTTTACGCGTTAAAACGCAGATTAAAACTCAAAACGTGCTGTTTTGCTAAAATAAGCATTTTCAAGCATTTTAGATCGTTGAAATCGTTCAAATAGACGCAATAAAATAAAAACGAATAATAAAAATTTCGTCGTTTTTATGCTGTTTTACGCGTTAAAACGCAGAATAAAGCTCAAAACATTAACATTTTTGCTAAAAATAAGCATTTTCAAGCATTTTAGATCGTTGAAATCGTTCAAAATAGGCGCAATATTAATAAAAACGAATAATAAAATTTCGTCGTTTTTTTATTAACGTTTTACGCGTTAAAACGCAGATTAAAGCTCAAAACGATGCTGTTTTGCTAAAATAGCATTTTCCGGCGCGATCGTTGAAATCGTTCGGCCAGGCCGCAATGTAATAAAACAAATAATAAATTTCGTCGTTTTTTATGCTGTTTTACGCGTTAAAACGCAGATTAAAGCTCAAAAACGTGCTGTTTTGCTAAAAAGAAGCATTTTTCAAGCATTTTAGATGGTTGAAATCGTTCAAATAATTGCAATAGTAATAAAAACGAATAATAAAAATTCGTCGTTTTATGCTGCTTTACGCGTTAAAACGCAGATTAAAGCTCAAACGTGCTGCTTTGCTAAAATAAGCATTTTCAAGCATTTTTAGATAAACGTCGTTCAAATAAAGCAATATTAATAAAAACGAATAATAAAATTCGTCGTTTTTATGCTGTTTTACGCGTTAAAACGCAGATTAAAACTCAAAACGTGCTGTTTTGCTAAAATAAACATTTTCCGGCATTTTAGATCGTTGAAATCGTTCAAATAGGGCGCAATATTAATAAAACGAATAATAAAAAGAATTTCGTCGTTTTTTATGCTGTTTTACGCGTTAAAAACGCAGATTAAAGCTCAAAACGTTCTGTTTGGCTAAAATAAGCATTTTCAAGCATTTTTAGATCGTTGAAATCGTTAAAATAGACGCAATATTAATCAAAACGAATAATAAAAATTCGTCGTTTTATGCTGTTTTACGCGTTAAAACGCAGATTAAGCACGGCGATGCTGTTTTGCTAAAATAAGCATTTTTCAGCATTTTAGATCGTTGAAATCGTTCAAATAGACGCAATATTAATAAAAACGAATAATAAAATTTCGTCGTTTTTTATGCTGTTTTACGCGTTAAAACGCAGATTAAAACTCAAAACGTGCTGTTTTTGCTAAATAAGCATTTTCAAAGCATTTTAGATCGTTGAAATCGTTCAAAATAGACGCAATAAAATAAAAACGAATAATAAAAATTTCGTCGTTTTTATGCTGTTTTTACGCGTTAAAACGCGAATAAAGCTCAAAACATTGCTGTTTTTGCTTCAAATAAGCATTTTGCAAGCATTTTAGATCGTTTAAGAATCGTTCAAATAGACGCAATATTAATAAAAACGAATAATAAATTTCGTCGTTTTTATGCTGTTTACGCGTTAAAACGCAGATTAAAAGCTCAAAAACGTGCTGTTTTGCTTTAAAATAAGCATTTTCAAGCATTTTAGATCGTTGAAATCGTTCAAATAGACGCAATATTAATAAAAACAAATAATAAAAATTTCGTCGTTTTTATGCTGTTTACGCGTTAAAACGCAGATTAAAACTCAAAACGTGCTGTTTTGCTAAAAGAAACATTTTCAAGCATTTTAGATCGTTGAAATCGTTCAAATAGACGCAATATTAATAAAAACGAATAATAAAAATTCGTCGTTTTTATGCTTGCTGCTTTTACGCGTTAAAACGCAGATTAAAATAAAAACGTGCTGCTTTTACGCTTCCGTAAGCATTTCAAGCATTTTTAGATCGTTGAAATCGTTCAAATAGAAGCAATATTAATACAAAACGAATAATAAAAAATTCGTCGTTTTATGCTGTTTTACGCGTTAAAACGCAGATTAAAGCTCAAAACGTGCTGTTTTGCTAAAATAAGCATTTTCAAGCATTTTAGATCGTTGAAATCACGTTCAAATAGACGCAACTATTAATAAAGCAGATAATAAAATTTCGTCGTTTTATGCTGTTTTACGCGTTAAAACGCAGATTAAAAATAAAACGTTCTGTTTTGCTACGTCGCTTTACATTTTCAGCATTTTAGATCGTTGAAATCGTTCAAATAGACATAATATTAATCAAAAAACGAATAATAAAAATTCGTCGTTTTATGCTGTTTACGCGTTAAACGCAGATTAAGAAGTTAAAACGTGCTGTTTTGCTAAAATTAGCATTTTCAAGCATTTTTAGATCGTTGAAATCGTTCCAAATAGAAGCAATATTAATAAAAACGAATAATAAGAAATTTCGTCGTTCTTATGCTGTTTACGCGTTAAAACGCAGATTAAAGCTCAAAAACGTGCTGTTTTAACAAAATAAGCATTTTTCAAGCATTTTAGATCGTTGAAATCGTTCAAATAAAGCAATATTAATAAAAACGAATAATAAAAAATTTGTCATTTACATGCTTGTTTTACGCGTTAAACGCAGATTAAAGCTCAAACGCTGTTTTGCTAAAGTAAAAGCATTTTCAAGCATTTTAGATCGTTGAAATCGTTCAAATAGACGCAATATTAATAAAAACAGATAATAAAATTTCGTCGTTTTTATGTTGTTTACGCGTTAAAACGCCGTTAAAGCTCAAAACGTGCTGTTTCTTTAAAATAAGCATTTTACAAGCATTTTAGATCGTTGAAATCGTTCAAATAGAAGCAATATTAATAAAAACGAATTATAAAAATTCGTCGTTTTATGCTGTTTTTACGCGTTAAAACGCAGATTAAAACTCAAACGTGCTGTTTTGCTAAAATAAAAGCATTTTCAAGCATTTTAGATCGTTGAAATCGTTCAAATGGGCGCAATAATAAAACGAATAATAAAAATGTCGTCGTTTTAGCGCTTGTTTACGCGTTAAAACGGATTAAAACTCAAAACGTGCTGTTTTGCTAAAATAAGCATTTTCAAAGCATTTTAGATCGTTGAAATCGTTCAAATAGACGCAATAAAATAAAAACGAATAATAAAAATTTCGTCGTTTTTATGCTGTTTTACGCGTTAAAACGGGAATAAAAGCTCAAAACGTGCTGTTTTGCTAAATAAGCATTTTCAAGCATTTTAGATCGTTGAAATCGTTCAAATAAGACGCAACATGAATAAAAACGAATAATAAAAAATTCGTCGTTTTTATGCAGTTTTGCGCGTTAAAAACGCAGATTAAAACTCAAAACGTGCTGTTTTGCTTTAAAATAAGCGATACAGCATTTTAGATCGTTGAAATCGTTCAAATAGACGCAATATTGGCAAAAACGAATAATAAAAATTTCGTCGTTTTTATGCTGTTTTACGCGTTAAAACGCAGATTAAAGCTCAAAACGTGCTGTTTTGCTAAAATAAGCATTTTCAAGCATTTTTAAATCGTTGAAATCGTTCAAATAGACGCAATATTAATAAAAACGAATAATAAAAATTCGTCGTTTTTTATGCTGCTTTACGCGTTAAAACGCGATTAAAGCACAAAACGTGCTGTTTTGCTAAAATAAACGGCTGCATTTAGATCGGGTGAAATCGTTCCGTGAAGCAATATTAATAAAAACGAATAATAAAAAATTCGTCCTTTTATGCTGTTTTACGCGTTAAAACGCAGATTAAAAGCTCAAAACGTGCTGTTTTGCTTTAAAATAAGCATTTTTCAAGCATTTTAGATCGTTGAAATCGTTTCAAATAGACGCAATATTAATAAAAACGGAATAATAAAATTTCGTCGTTTTATGCTGTTTTACGCGTTAAAACGCAGATTAAAGCTCAAAACGTGCTGTTTTGCTAAAATAACATTTTTCAAGCATTTTTAGATCGTTGAAATCGTTCAAATAGAAGCAATATTAATAAAACGAATAATAAAAATTTGTCGTTTTTAAGCTGTTTTACCGCGCGTTAAAACGCGTATTAAAACTCAAAAACATGCTGTTTTGCTTTCAAAATAAACATTTTCAAGCATTTTAGATCGTTGAAATTATTTCAAAATAGACATAATATTAATAAAAACGAATAATAAAAATTTCGTCGTTTTTATGCTGTTTTACGCGTTAAAACGCAGATTAAAGCTCAAAACGTGCTGTTTTGCTAAATAAGCATTTTCAAGCATTTTTAGATCGTTGAAATCGTTAAAATAGACGCAATATTAATAAAAACGAATAATAAAAATTTCGTCGTTTTATGCTGTTTACGCGTTAAAACGCAGATTTAAAGGAATCAAAACGTGCTGTTTTTGCTAAAATAATAAGCATTTTTCAGCATTTTAGATCGATTTGAAATCGTTTAAATAGAAACAGCGTAATAAAAACGAATAATAAAAAATTCGTCATTTTTTATGCTGTTCTACGCGTTAAAACGCAGATTAAAGCTCAAAACGATGCTGTTTTAGCAAAGGCCAACATTTTCAGAAGCATTTTTAAGATCGGTAAAAATCGTTCAAATAGGCGCAATATTAATAAAACGAATAATAAAAATTTCGTCGTTTTTATGCTGTTTTACGCGTTAAAACGCTGATTAGAAGCTCAAAACGATACTTTGTTTTTGCTTTAAAATAAAGCGTTTTCAAGCGAGGCGTTTTTAAGATCCGTTGAAATCCCGTTCCAGAAATAGAAACAATAGTAATAAAAAACGAAGATAATAAAATTCGTCACGTTTTTTATGCTGTTTTACGCGATTAAAACGCAGATTAAAAGCTCAAAACGTGCTATTTTGCTAAAATAAAGCATTTTCAAGCATTTTAGATCGTTGAAATCACGTTCAAATAGACGCAATATTAATAAAACGAATAATAAAAAGGTTTAGTAGATTTTTTATGCTGTTTTACGCGTTAAAACGCTGATTAAAAGCTCAAAACATTGCTGTTTTTGCTAAGATAAAGCATTTTTCAGAAGCACATTTTAGATCGTTGAAATCGTTGAAATGGGCGCAATATTAATAAAAACGAATAATAAAAATTCGTCGTTTTTATGCTGTTTTACGCGTTAAACGCAGATTAAAACTCAAAACGTGCTGTTTTGCTAAAATAAGCATTTTCAAGCATTTTAGATCGTTGAAATCGTTCAAATAGACAGCAATATTAATAAAAACGAATAATAAAAATTTCGTCGTTTTTATGTTTTCCTTAAACGCAGATTAAACTCAAAACGTGCTGTTTTGCTAAAATAAATTTTCGTTAGGTAAATCGCGGTATTAAGAAAAAATTCGTCGTTTTAACATGCTGTTTTACCGTTAAAACGCGATTAAACTCAACGCTGTTTAAAATAAGCATTTTCAAGCATTTTAGATCGTTGAAATCGTTCAAATAGACGCAATAATTAAAAACGAATAATAAAAATTTCGTCGTTTTTATGCTGTTTTACGCGTTAAAACGCAGATTAAAAGCTCAAAACGATGCTGTTTTGCTAAAATAAGCATTTCAAGCATTTTAGATCGTTGAAATCGTTCAAATAGAAGCAATATTAATAAAAAACGAATAATAAAAAAATTCGTCTTTTTATGCTGTTTTACGCGTTAAAACGCAGATTAAAAGCTCAAAACGTGCTGTTTTGCTAAAATAAGCATTTTCAAGCATTTTAGATCGTTGAAATCGTTCAAATAGAAGCAATATTAATAAAAACGAATAATAAAAAATTCGTCGTTTTATGCTGTTTTACGCTTAAAACGCAGATTAAAAGCTCAAAACGTGCTGTTTTGCAAAATAAAAGCATTTTCAAAGCATTTTAGATACGTTTGAAATCGTTCAAATGAACGCAATTAATAAAACGAGATAATAAAAATTCGTCGCTTTTTATGCTGTTTTACGCGTTAAAACGCAGATTAAAGCTAAACGTGTGTTTTTGCTAAAATAAGAATTCAAGCATTTTAATCGTTGAATCGTTCAAATAGACGCAATAAATAAAACGAATAATAAAAAAATTCGTCGTTTTATGCTTTTACGCGAAAACGCAGATTAAACTCAAAACTCTGTTTTGCTAAAATAAAGCATTTTCAAGCATTTTAGATCGTTGAAATCGTTCTAAGCAATATAAAGACTCAAAACGTGCTGTTTTGCTAAAATTAAATTTCAAGCTTACATTTTTAGATCGTTGAAATCGTTGCTTAGGCAAGACGCAATATTATAAAAACGAATAATAA
>NW_027047491.1:0-14457 GCF_025399875.1 Dalotia coriaria
AGGTTAAATCGCATTCTGTTTGCTAAAATAAAACATTTTCAAGCATTTTTAGATCGTTGAAATAGTTCAAATAGACGCAATATTAATAAAAACGAATAATAAAATTTCGTCGTTTTATGCTGTTTACGCGTTAAAACGCAGATTAAAGCTCAAAACGTGCTGTTTGCTAAAAATAAGCATTTTCAAGCATTTTTTGATCGTTGAAATCGTTCAAATAGAAGCAATATTAATAAAAACGAATAATAAAAATTTGTCGTTTTTAGCTGTTTTACGCGTTAAAACGCAGATTAAACTCAAAACGTTTTTTGCTAAATAAGCATTTTCAGCATTTTAGATCGTTGAAATCGTTCAAATAGACGCAATAAAATAAAACGAATAATAAAAATTTCGTCGTTTTTTATGCTGTTTTCCGTTAAAACGAGAATAAAAACTCAAAACGTGCTGTTTTGCAAATAAGCATTTTCAAGCATTTTAGATCGTTGAAATCGTTTCAAATAGACGCAATATTAATAAAAACGAATAATAAAAATTTCGTCGTTTTATGCTGTTTCACGCGTTAAAACGCAGATTAAAGCTCAAAACGTGCTGTTTTGCTAATATAAGCATTTTCAAGCATTTTAGATCGTTGAAATCGTTTCAAATAGAGCAATATTAATAAAAACGAATAATAAAAATTCGTCGTTTTTATGACTGTTTTACGCGGTAAAACGCAGATTAAAACTCAAAACGTGCTGTTTTGCTAAATAAGCATTTTCAAGCATTTTAGATCGTTGAAATCGTTCAAATAGAGCAATATTAATAAAAACGAACGAATAAAAATTTCGTCGTTTTTTTTGCTGTTTTACGCGTTAAAACGCAGATTAAAACTCAAAACGTGCTGTTTTGCTAAAATAAGCATTTTCAAGCATTTTAGATCGTTGAAATCGTTCAAATAGAAGCAATATTAATAAAAAACGAGTAATAAAAATTCGTCGTTTTTATGCTGTTTTCACGTTAAAACGCAGATTAAACTCAAAACGTGCTGTTTTGCTAAAATAAGCATTTTTCAAGCATTTTAGATCGTTGAAATCGTTTCAAATAGACGCAATATTAATAAAAACGAATAATAAAAATTTCGTCGTTTTTATGCTGTTTTACGCGTTAAAACGCAGATTAAAGCTCAAAACGTGCTGTTTTGCTAAAAAAAAGCATTTTCAAGCATTTTAGATCGTTGAAATCGTTCAAATAGAAGCAATATTAATAAAAACGAAAAATAAAAAATTTCCTTTTTTTTTCTGTTTTCCGTTAAAAAGCAGATTAAACCAAAACGTGCGTTTAAAAAAAAGCATTTTTAAGCATTTTAGATCGTTGAAATCGTTCAAATGAAGCAATATTTAAAAAAAACGAATAATAAAATTTCGTCGTTTTTTTGCTGTTTTACGCGTTAAAAGCAGATTAAAAACTCAAAAAGTGCTGTTTTGCTAAAATAAGCATTTTCAAACATTTTAGATCGTTGAAATCGTTCAAATAGACGCAATAAAAATAAAAACGAATAATAAAAATTTCGTCGTTTTTATGCTGTTTTTGCGTTAAAACGCAGAATAAAGCTCAAAACGTGCTGTTTTGCTTAAATAAGCATTTTCAGCATTTTAGATCCTGAAATCGTTCAAATAGACGCAATATTAATAAAAACGAATAATAAAAATTTCGTCGTTTTTATGCTGTTTTACGCGTTAAAACGCAGATTAAAGCTCAAAACGTGCTGTTTTGCTAAAATATGCATTTTCAAGCATTTTTTGATGGTTGCAATTGTTCAAATAGACGCAATATTAATAAAAAAGAATAAAAAAAATTTGGTCGTTTTTTTTGCTGTTTTACGCGTTAAAACGCAGATTAAAAACTCAAAAAGTGCTGTTTTGCTAAAATAAACATTTTTTAAACATTTTTTGATCCTTAAAAACGTTCAAAAAAGAATCCCAAAATTAATAAAAACTTTTAATAAAAATTCGTCGTTTTTATGCTGTTTTACGAAATTAAAACGCAGATTGGGTCAAAACGTGCTGTTTTTTTTAAAATAAAACATTTTTTAAACTTTTTTTATCGTTGAAATCGTTTTTTAAAAAGAAGCAATATTAAAAAAACGAATAATAAAAAAATTTGTCGTTTTTTTTTGCTGTTTTACCCCGTTAAAACGCAGATTAAACTCAAAACCGTTTTTCTAAAATAAGGGATTTTCAAAACATTTTAGATCGTTGAAATCGTTCAAATAGACGCAATATTAAAAAAAACAAATAATAAAAATATCGTCGTTTTATGCTGTTTTACGCGTTTAAAAAGCAGATTAAAACTCAAAAGGGGCTGTTTTTCTTAAAATAAGCATTTTCCCAAACTTTTGAAACGTTGAAATCGTTCAAAAAAGAAGCAAATTTAAAAAAAACGAATAATAAAAAAATTTGTCGTTTTTTTTTTTAAAACCCCGTTAAAACGCAGATTAAAACTCAAAACGTGCTGTTTTGCTTTTAAAAAATGCATTTTTTAAGCATTTTAGATCCGGGGAAAACGTTCAAAATAGACGCAATAAAAATAAAAACGAAAATAAAAATTTCGTCGTTTTATGCTGTTTTACGCGTTAAAACGCCCGAATAAAGCTCAGAACGTGCTGTTTTGCTAAAATAAAACATTTTCAAAACATTTTTTAATCGTTGAAAACGTTCAAAAAGACGCAATATTAATAAAAACGAATAATAAAAAATTTCGTCGTTTTTATGCTGTTTTTTCGGTTAAAAAAGCAGATTAAAGCTCAAAACGTGCTGTTTTGTTAAAATAAGCATTTTTTAAACATTTTAGATCGTTGAAATCGTTCAAATAGAAGCAATATTAATAAAAAAAGAATAATAAAAAATTCGTCGTTTTTTTGCTGTTTTACGCGTTAAAAAGCAGATTAAAGCTCAAAACGTGCTGTTTTGCCAAAAAAAAGCATTTTCAAGCATTTTTTGATCGTTGAAAAACGTTCAAATAGACGCAATATTAATAAAAAAAGAATAATAAAAAATTTTTTCGTTTTTTTTGCTGTTTTTTCCCTTAAAAAGTAGATTAAAGCTCAAAACGTGCTGTTTTTTCTAAAATAAGCATTTTCAAGCATTTTTAAAATCGTTAAATCGTTCAAAAAAGAAGCAATATTAATAAAAACGAAAAATAAAAAATTTTGTCGTTTTTTATGCAGTTTTTCGCGTTAAAACGCTGATTAAACTCAAAACGTGCTGTTTTGGGTAAAATAACATTTTCAAACATTTTTTTGATCGTTGGGGAAAACGTTTTAAATAGAAGCAATATTAATAAAAACGAATAAAAAAATTCGTCATTTTTTTTGCGTTTAACCCCGTTAAAAAGCAGATTAAAGCTCAAAACGTTGTTTTGCTAAAATAAGCATTTTCAAAGCATTTTGATCGTTGAAATCCCTTCAAATAGACGCAATATTAATAAAAAAGAATAATAAAAATTTTTGTCGTTTTATGCTGTTTTACGCGTTAAAACGCAGAATAAAACTCAAAAAAGTGCTGTTTTGCTAAAATAAAAACATTTTCAAGCATTTTTTTGATCGTTGAAATCGTTCAAATAGAAGCAATATTAATAAAAAAGAATAATAAAAATTCGTCGTTTTTTTGCTGTTTTTCGCGTTAAAACGCAGATTAAAACTCAAAACGTGCTGTTTTGCTAAAATAACATTTTCAAACATTTTAGATCGTTGAAATCATTCAAATAGAAACTATTAATAAAAACGAATTTAAAAAAAAATTCGTCGTTTTTATGCTGTTTGGGGTCAAAACGCAGAATAAAAAAACAAAACTTCTTTTTTCTTTTAAAAAAAGCATTTTCAAGCATTTTAAAATCTTTTAAATCGTTCAAATAGAAGCAAAAAAAAAAACGAATAATAAAAATTTGGTCGTTTTTATGCTGTTTTACCCCGTTAAAAACGCAGATTAAAAATCAAAACGTGCTGTTTTTGGAAAAAAAGCATTTTTTAAACATTTTTTGATCCTTGAAATCGTTCAAATAGAATCAATATTAATAAAAAAAGTATAATAAAAAATTTGTCGTTTTATGCTTTTTTACGAGTTAAAACGCAGATTAAAAACTCAAAACGTGCTGTTTTGTTAAAATAAAAACATTTTCAAACATTTTTGATCGTTGAAATCGTTCCTAAACAATAATTTAAAAAAGAATAATAAAAAATTCGTCGTTTTTTTTGCTGTTTTTTCGCGTTAAAAAGCAGATTAAACTCAAAAAAGTGCTGTTTTGCCAAAAAAAAGCATTTTCCGGGATTTTAGATCGTTGGGAAAACGTTCAAATAGACGCAATTTTAAAAACAAATAATAAAAATATCGTCCCTTTTTTTGCGTTTTACGCGTTAAAAAAGCAGATTAAAACTCCCAAAAGGGGCTGTTTTTTTCTAAAAATTTTCAAGCATTTTAGATCGTTTAAAATCCCTTCAAAAAAAGAAGCAATATTTAAAAAAAACGAATAATAAAAAAAAAAGTCGTTTTTTTTTCTTTTTTTTACCCTTAAACGCAGATTAAAACTAAAACGTGCTGTTTTGCTTTTAAAATATGCATTTTCCAAACATTTTAGATCTTTGAAATCGTTCAAATAGACGCAATAAAAAAAAAAAACGAATAATAAAAAATTTCGTCGTTTTTTATGCGTTTTACGCGTTAAAACGCAGAATAAAGCTCCCGGGAAAGTGCTGTTTTGCTAAAATAAGCATTTTTTAAGCATTTTTTGATCGTTAAAACATTCAAATGACGCAAATTTAAAAAAAAACGAATAATAAAAATTTCGTCGTTTTTTTTGCTGTTTTACGAAATTAAAACGCAGATTAAAGCTCAAAATTTCTGTTTTGTTAAAATAAGCATTTTTTAAACATTTTTTGATCGTTGAAATCGTTCAAATAAAAACAATATTAATAAAAACGAATAATAAAAAATTTTTCGTTTTATGCTGTTTTGCGTTTAAAAAACGCAGATTAAAGCTCAAAACGTGCTGTTTTTTCTAAAAAAAAAAGCATTTTTAAACATTTTTTGATCGTTGAAATCGTTCAAAAGGCAATATTAATAAAAAAAGAATAATAAAAATTTTGTCGTTTTTGCTGTTTTCCCCGTTAAAAAGCAGATTAAAGCTCAAAAAGTGCTGTTTTGCTAAAATAAACATTTTCAAGCATTTTTGATCGTTGGGAAAACGTTCAAATAAACAATATTTAAAAAAAACGAATAATAAAAAAATTTGTCGTTTTATATGCAGTTTTACGCGTTAAAACGCTGATTAAAACTCAAAACGTGCTGTTTTGCTTTAAAATAAAACATTTTTAAGCATTTTTTGATCGTTGAAATCGTTTTTAAAAAGAACAATATTAATAAAAACGAATAATAAAAAAACTTTTTAAGCTTTTTTTCGTTAAAAACGAAATTTAAAACAAACGGTTTTTTCAAAATAAATTTCGTTTTTAATCGTTTAATCGTTAAAAACGCAATTAAAATAAACGTTTTTAAAAAAAAAGCTTTTAAGCTTTTAGAGTTAAAACCGATTAAATAACGGGGTTTGTAAAATAAGCATTTTAAAATTTTGATCGTTTTAATCGTTCATAAAGCCAAAATAAAACCAAATTTTTTGTTTTTTATTTTACGTTAAACGCAAATTAAAAAATAAAACGGCTTTAAAATAGCATTTTCAAGCTTTTGTGGGTTTAAACGTTAAAAGTGCAATTAATAAAACGATTAAAAAAATTTTCCGTTTTTTTCGTTTGCGTTAAAAGAAAAAAATAAAACGTTTAAAAAACATCAGCTTTTAGCGTTTTAAACCCTTAAAGAACAAATTAAAAAACTAAAAAATCGTCGTTTTTTAAATGTTTTAAGCTTAAAGAGGTTAAAGTTTAAAACGTGCTTTTAAAAAACGATAAATTTTGTCGTTAATCGTTTCAATAAAACCAATTTAAAAAAAAAAATGAAATTCGCTTTTTATGCTTTTTAAGCTTTAAACGGATAAACTCAAAGTCTTTTTAAAATAAAAAATTCCTTTTTATCGTTTAATCGTTAAATAGCATATAATAAAACGTTAAAACGTCGTTTTTTATGCTTTTCGCTTTTTAACCGTTAATGTCAAAAGTGGTTTTTAAAAAAACAATAAGAAATTTTGTCGTTTTTAAAAAGCGTTTTTTTAAAAACGAATAATAAAAAACGTGTTTTTGCTTAAGCTTTTAAAAACAATTAAAGTTAAACGTTGGTTTTTTTAAAAAAGCATTTTAAAAGCTTTTTTAAACGTTGAACCCTTAAAAAGAAGAATATTAAAAAAAAACGGTTAAAAAATTTTTTGGGTTTTACGCGTTAAAAAGGTTAAAAAAACCATTTTTTAAAAAAATAAAAATTTTTGCTTTTGATCGTTTTAAACGGAAAACGCAATTAAAAAAAAACGAATTAAAAATGCGTTTTAAGCTTTTGATTTAAACGCAATTTAAAACCCAAAATTTTTTGAAAATAAAATTCCCCTTTTAGTGTTTTAAACCCTTAAAAAGCAAATTAAAAAACGAATTTTTAAAATGCCTTTTATGCGTTTTACCCTTAAAAAAATAAAATTTAAAACCGTTAAAATAAGCTTTTAAGCATTTTAGAGGGTTAAACGTTAAAAGTCAAAATTTTTGTTTAAAAAAATTTTCCTTTTATGTGTTTAAACGTTAAAAGAAAATAAATAAAACGGCTTTAAAAAACTTTTCAGCTTTTTAGACCCTTAAACGTTAAAATAAAGCTTTTTTCAAAAAAAAATTTCGTTTTGTGTTTTAAACCCTTAAAAAGATAAATTAATAAAGCGTTTTAAAATAAATTTTCAGCTTTTTAGACGTTAAAACCGTTAAAAAAAAAGCTTTTTAAAAAGAATTTTAAAAATTTTTGTTTATCGTTTATCCTTTTAAAAAGATTTAAAAAAAACGTGTTTTTGCTTGTTTTAAGCTTAACGTTAAACGTTCAAATATTTTCTTTAAAATAAACAATTAAAATTTGTCGTTTTATCTGTTCATAAAAGCAATTAAAACCAAAACGTTTTGTTAAAAAAGTTTTAGCTTTTTAAACGTTAAAACGTTAAATAAAAATTTTAAAAAATAAAAAATTCAGCTTTTTAGTTTACCCTTAAAGCGCAATTAAAACTAAAAAAAACTGTTTTTAAAGCTTTCAAAATTAAAGGTTAAACTTCAAAAGTGCTTTTAAAAAATAAATTTCGCGTTTTATGTGTTTTAAACCCTTAAAAAGCAATTTAAAACTAAAATTTTTTGCTTTAAAAGCTTTTCAGCTTTTAGGCCCTTAAACTTCAAAAGTTTTTAAAAAACGAAAAATTTTTAAATTTTTTGGTTTTTAAAACGTTTTAGGTTAAAAAAAAAAAAATAAAAATTTTTGTTTTTTAAAAGCTTTTTCAGCTTTTTAAAAAAGTTAAAGTTCAAAAAAGGGGTTTAAAAAAAAAAATTTCAAATTTAATCGTTTATCTGTTTTATAAACCCAAAATAAAACTAAAAAATGCTGTTTTGCTTTTTAAGCTTTTAAGCAATTTTAAGTAAATCGTTTTAAAAAATTTTAAATAATAAATTTGTTTTTATGCTTTAATTAAAAACGAATTTAATTAAAATTTTTTGCTAAAAACTTTTAAGCATTTAACGTTGAAATGTTTAAATAGCGCATTTAATAAAAGAATTAAAAATTGTCGTTAAAAGCGTTTATTAAAGCAGATTAAAAACTAAAAAATGCTGTTTTGCTTAAGCTTTTAAAAAAATTTTGATTTGAAAACGTCGTTTGGGAAAATAAAACAATTAAAAATTGTCGTTTTAAAACGTTTTAAGCGTTAAAACGAATAAATAAAATTCTGTTTTTAAATGCTTTTTAGCTTTTAACGTTAAATCCCTTCAAATGGCAATATTAATAAAAACGAAAAATAAAAAATTCGTCGTTTTATGCTGTTTTACTCGTTAAAACGCAGATTAAAAGCTCAAAACGTGCTGTTTTGCTAAAATAAGCATTTTCAAGCATTTTAGATCGTTGAAATCGTTCAAATAGACGCAATAAAAGAAAAAACGAATAATAAAAATTTCGTCGTTTTTATGCTGTTTTACGCGTTAAAACGCAGAATAAAGCTCAAAACGTGCTGTTTTGCTAAAATAAGCATTTTTTAAGCATTTTAGATCGTTGAAATCGTTCAAATAGACGCAATATTAATAAAAACGAATAATAAAAATTTCGTCGTTTTTTGGCTGTTTTACGCGTTAAAACGCAGATTAAAGCTCAAAACGTGCTGTTTTGCTAAAATAAGCATTTTCAAGCATTTTAATTCCCTTGAAATCGTTCAAATAGAAGCAATATTAATAAAAACGAATAATAAAAATTTCGTCGTTTTTATGCTGTTTTACGCGTTAAAACGCAGATTAAAAGCTCAAAACGTGCTGTTTTGCTAAAATAAGCATTTTCAAGCATTTTTAGATCGTTGAAATCGTTCAAATCGACGCAATAAAAATAAAAAATGTGCTGTTTTGCTTTCAAAATAAGCATTTTCAAGCATTTTAGATCGTTGAAATCGTTTTAAATAGAAGCAATATTAATAAAAACGAATAATAAAAATTCGTCATTTTTATGCTGTTTTACGCTTTAAACGCAGATTAAAGCTCAAAACGTGCTGTTTTGCTAATATAAGCATTTTCAAGCACTTTAGATCGTTGAAATCGTTCAAATAGACGCAATATTAATAAAAACGAATAATAAAAATTCGTCGTTTTTATGCTGTTTTACGCGTTAAAACGCAGATTAAAGCTCAAAACGTGCTGTTTTGCTAAAATAAGCATTTCAAGCATTTTAGATCGTTGAAATCGTTCAAATAGACGCAATAAAATAAAAACGAATAATAAAAATTTCGTCGTTTTATGCTGTTTTACGCGTTAAAACGCAGAATAAAGCTCAAAGCGTGCTGTTTTGCTAAAATAAGCATTTTCAAGCATTTTAGATCGTTGAAATCGTTCAAATAGACGCAATATTAATAAAAACGAATAATAAAAATTTCGTCGTTTTTATGCTGTTTTACGCGTTAAAACGCAGATTAAAGCTCAAAACGTGCCGGTAGTAGCATTTTCAAGCATTTTTAGATCGTTGAAATCGTTCAAATAGACGCATGCCGTAAAACGAATAATAAAAATTTCATCGTTTTTATAACGACTTTACGCGCGTTAAAGCAGATTAAAGCTCAAAACGTGCTGTTTTTGCTAAAATAAGCATTTTAGATCGTTGAAATCGTTCAAATAGAAGCAATATTAATAAAAACGAATAATAAAAGATTCGTCGTTTTTTATGCTGTTTTACGCGTTAAAACGCAGATTAAAGCTCAAAAACATTGTTTTTGCTTTAAAATAAAGCATTTTCAAGCATTTTAAAGCTGTTTGAATCCGTTTGAAATCGTTCAAATAGACGCAATAAAATAAAAACGAATAATAAAAATTCGTCGTTTTATGTTGTTTTGCGTTAAAACGCAGATTAAAAGCTCAAAACGTGCTGTTTTGCGCAAATAAGCATTTTCAGCATTTTAGATCACGTTGAAATCGTTCAAATAGACGCAATAAAAATAAAAACGAATAATAAAAATTCGTCGTTTTTTATGTTGTTTTGCGCGTTAAAACGCAGATTAAAGCTCAAAACGTGCTGTTTTGCTAAAATAAGCATTTTCAAGCGTGACGCCAGATCGTTGAAATCGTTCAAATAGAAGCAATATTAATAAAAAACGAATAATAAAAAGATTCGTCGAACTTTATGCTGTTTTACGCGTTAAAACGCAGATTAAACCTCAAAACATTGATGTTTTGCTAAAATAAGCATTTTCAAAAGCATTTTAGATCGTTGAAATCACGTTCAAATAGACGCAATATTAATAAAAAGCGAATGGCAAAAATTTCGTCGTTTTTTATGCTGTTTTACGCGTTAAAACGCAGATTAAAACTCAAAACGTGCTGTTTAGCACAAAATAAGCATTTTCAAGCATTTTAGATCGTTGAAATCGTTTAAATAGAAGCGTATTAATAAAAAGCGAATAATAAAAAAAATTCGACGTTTTTTATGCTGTTTTACGCGTTAAAACGCAGATTAAAACTCAAAACGTGCTGTTTTGCTAAAATAAGCATTTTTTAAACATTTTTAGATCGTTGAAATCGTTCAAATAGACGCAATAAAAATAAAAACGAAGATAATAAAAATTTCGTCGTTTTTTTATGCTGTTTTACACGCGTTAAAACGCAGAATAAAGCTCAAAACGTGCTGTTTTGCTAAAATAGCATTTTCAAGCATTTTAGATCGAAATCGTTCAAATAGACACGCAATATTAATAAAAAACGATAATAAAAATTTCGTCGTTTTATGCTGTTTTACGCGCGTTAAAACGCGAATTAAACTTTCAAAACGTGCTGTTTTTGCTAATATAAGCATTTTCAAGCATTTTAGATCGTTGGGAAATCGTTAAAACCAGACGCAATATTAATAATAAACGAATAATAAAAATTCGTCGTTTTTTATGCTGTTTACGCGTTAAAACGCGAATTAAAGAAAAACTCAAAACGTGCTGTTTTGCTTTAAAATAAGCATTTTCAAGCATTTTGAATCGTTGAAATCGTTCAAATAGACGCAATATTAATAGCAAACGAATAATAAAAAATTCGTCGTTTTTATGCTGTTTTTGCGCGTTAAACGCAGATTAAAACTCAAAACGTGCTGTTTTTGCTAAAATAAGCATTTTTCAAGCATTTTTAGATCACGTTAAATCGTTCAAATAGAAGCAATATTAATAAAAACGAATAATAAAAATTCGTCGTTTTTAATAACTTGTTTTTACGCGTTAAAACGCAGATTAAAGCTCAAAACGTGCTGTTTTGCTAAAATAAGCATTTTCAAGCATTTTAGATCGTTGGTCGTTCAAATAGACGCAATAAAGGCAAAAACGGAATAATAATAAAAATTTCGTCGTTTTATGCTGTTTTACGCGTTAAAACGCGGGAATACAAAGCTCAAACGTGCTGTTTTGCTAAAATAAGCATTTTCAAGCATTTTAGATCGTTGGAAATCGTTCAAATAGACGCAATATTAATAAAAACGAATAATAAAATTTCCGTCGTTTTTTATGCTGTTTTACGCGTTAAAAACGCGAAGATTAAAACTCAAAACGTGCTGTTTTGCTACAATATAAAGCATTTTCAAGCATTTGAGATCGTTGAAATCGCGTTTGGAAATGGCAATATTAATAAAAAACGAATAATAAAAATTCGTCGTTTTATGCTGTTTTACGCGGTAAAAACGCAGATTAAAACTCAAAACGTGCTGTTTTGCTAAAATAAGCATTTTCAAGCATTTTTAGATCACGTTGAAAATCGTTCAAATAGAAACGTATTAATAAAAACGAATAATAAAAGAATTTCGTCGTTTTTGTAATAACTTTACGCGTTAAAACGCAGATTAAAAGCTCAAAACGTGCTGTTTTGCTAAAATAAGCATTTTCAGAAAGCATTTTAGATCGTTGAAATCGTTCAAATAGACGCAATACAAAATAAAAACGAATAATAAAATTTCGTCGTTTTTATGCTGTTTTGCGCGTTAAAACGCGCAGAATAAAGCTGAAAACGTGCTGTTGTTTTTTGCTAAAATAAAGCATTTTCAAGCATTTTAGATCGTTGAAATCGTTTCAAATAGACGCAATATTAGCCAAAAACGAATAGCGGGGCTGCGTCGTTTTTTATGCTGTTTTACGCGTTAAAGCGCAGATTAAAGGCTCAAAAGCGATGCTGTTTTGCTAAAATAAGCACATTTTTCAAGCATTTTAGATCGTTGAAATCGTTCAAATAAGACGCAATATTAATAAAAGCGAATAATAAAAAATTTACGTCGTTTTTTATGCTGTTTTTACGCGTTAAAACGCAGATTAAAAGCTCAAAACGTGCTGTTTTTGCTTCAAAATAAGCATTTTCAAGCATTTTAGATCGTTGAAATCGTTCAAATAAAGCAATATTAATAAAAACGAATAATAAAAATTTATCGTTTTTTTATGCTGTTTTACGAGTTAAAACGCAGATTAAAGCTCAGAACGTGCTGTTTTGTTAAAAATAAGCATTTTCAATCACTTTTAGATCGTTGAAATCACGTTTAAATAGAGCAATATTAATAAAACGAATAATAAAAAAAATTCGTCGTTTTTATGCTGTTTTACGCGTTAAAACGCAGATTAAACTCAAAACGATGCTGTTTTGCTAAAGTAAAGCATTTTTCAAGCATTTTAGATCGTTGAAATCGATTTCAAATAGACGCAATAAAATAAAAACGAATAATAAAAATTTCCAAAGTAGATTTTTTTATGCTGTTTTTACGCGTTAAAACGCAGAGGCCAAGCTCAAAACGTGCTTTTGTTTTGCTAAAATAAGCATTTTCAAGCATTTTTAAGTCGTTGAAATCGTTCAAATAGACGCAATACAAAATAAAACGAATAATAAAAGATTTCGTCGTTTTTATGCTGTTTTACGCGTTAAAACACAGAATAAAGCTCCACAAAACATTGCTGTTTGCTAAAATAAGCATTTTCAAGCATTTTAGATCGTTGACATCGTTCAAATAAACAATATTTAAAAAAAACAATAATAAAAAATTTCGTCGTTTTATGCCGTTTTACGCGTTAAAACGAAGATTAAAGCTCAAAACTGCTGTTTTGCTAAAATAAACAAGCATTTTAGATCGTTTAAATCGTTCAAATAGGCAATGTTAATAAAAAAGAATAATAAAAATTCGTCGTTTTTTTGCTGTTTTTACGCTTAAAAAACAGATTAAACCCAAAACGTGCTGTTTTGCTAAAATAAGCATTTTCAAGCATTTTGATCGTTTAAATCGTTCAAATAGACGCAATATTAATAAAAAAAGAATAATAAAAAATTTGCTTTTTTGTTTTACGCGTTAAAACGCAGATTAAAATAAAAAGTGCTTTTTTCTAAAAAAAGCATTTTTCAAACATTTTAGATCGTTGAAATCGTTCAAATGGCAAATTAATAAAAAAAGAATAATAAAAATTCGTCGTTTTTTTTGCTGTTTTTCGCGTTAAAAAGCGTTGCTCAAAACGTGCTGTTTTGCTAAAATAAGCATTTTCAAGCATTTTGATCGTTGAAATCGTTAAATAGACCAATAAAAATAAAAAAAAGAATAATAAAATTTCGTCGTTTTATGCTGTTTTCGCGTTAAACGCAGAATAAAGCTCAAAACTCTTTTGCTAAAATAAGCATTTTTTAAGCATTTTTTGATCGTTTAAACGTTCAAATAGAATCAATAAATAAAAAAGAATAAAAAATTCGTCGTTTTTATGCTGTTTACGCGTTAAAACGCGATTAAACTCAAAACTTGTTTTGTTAAAATAAGATTTTTAACATTTTAGATCGTTGAAATCGTTCAAATAGAAGCAATATTAATAAAAACGAATAATAAAAAATTCGTCGTTTTTTTTGCGTTTTACGCGTTAAAACGCAGAATAAAATCAAAACGTGCTGTTTTGTAAAATAAGCATTTTCAAGCGGATTTAACCCTTGAAATCGTTCAAATAGACGCAATAAAATAAAAAAGAATAATAAAAAAAATTTGTCGTTTTATTTTCTTTTTACGCCCTTAAAACCAGATTAAAGCTCAAAAAGTGCTGTTTTGCTAAAATAAGCATTTTCAAGCATTTTTTGATCGTTGAAATCCCTTAAAATAGACGCAATAAAAAAAAAAATGTGCTGTTTTGCTAAAATAAGCATTTTTTAAGCATTTTTTGATCGTTGAAATCGTTTTTTTAAAAAGGGAAAATATTAATAAAAAAAGAATAATAAAAATTCGTCATTTTTTTGCCCTTTTCGCGTTAAAACGCAGATTAAAGCTCAAAAAGTGCTTTTTTTGCTAATATAAGATTTTTCAAGCACTTTTTTGATCGTTGAAATCGTTCAAAAAAGACGCAATATTAATAAAAAAATAAAAAAAAAATTGTCGTTTTATGCTGTTTTACGCGTTAAAACGCAGATTAAAGCCTTTAAAACGTGCTGTTTTTGCTAAAATAAAAACATTTTCAAAAAAGATCGTTGAAATCGTTCAAATAGAAGCAATATTAATAAAAAAAGAATAATAAAAAAAAATTTGCCCTTTTTTTTGTTTTTTTTCCCTTAAAACGCAGATTAAAGGGTCAAAACGTGCTGTTTTGTAAAAAAAAGCATTTTTAAACATTTTTTGATCGTTGAAATCGTTTCAAATAAAACGCAATAAAAAAAAAAAACGAATAATAAAAATTTCGTCGTTTTATGTTTTTTTACGCGTTAAAACGCGAAAAAACTCAAAAGCGTGCTGTTTTGCTAAAATAAAAACACAAGCATTTTAGATCCCTTAAACCGTTTTAAATAGACGCAAAAATTAATAAAAACGA
>NW_027047492.1:0-14457 GCF_025399875.1 Dalotia coriaria
GTTTTAGCAAAAACCAAATTTAAACCTTTTAAGGAAAATAAAAACCTTTTATTATTCTTTTTTTTTTAAAATTTTTTTTTTAACATTTAACCAAAAAAAAACTTAAAAACTTGTTTTTGCAAAAAACACTTTTAGCATTTTTTCCCTTTTTTAAAAAAAAATAAAAAATTTTTTTTTTTTTTTAAAAGCTTTTTTGAACTTTCCGTTAAAAGCAAAAAATTTTTAAAAAAACATTTTATTTTTTTTTTTGCGTAAAAACATAAAAAGACAATTTTTTAAAAATTTTTTTTTAAAAAAGCCTTTTTAACATTTAAAGTTTTAAAAGAAACATTTTAAAAAAAGACGTTTTTTTTTATTCTTTTAAGCTAAAAACATAAAAAAACAAAATTTTTTTTTTTTTTTTTTTTAAGCCGTTTTTTAACGTTTAACGCTAAAAAGAAAAACATTTTTAAAAAAAGCATTTTAAATTTTTCGTTTTAATAAAAAGCATAAAAAACGATTTTTTAAAATTTTATTTTTAAAAAGTTTTTTAAAAATTTTAAATTAAAATTTTAAAAAAATTTTTTTAAAAAAAAAACACGTTTTTCTTTTTCTTTTTTTGCGCGTAAAAACATAAAAAGACAAATTTTTTATTATTCGTTTTTATTAATATTGCTTCTATTTGAACGATTTCAACGATCTAAAATGCTTGAAAATGCTTATTTTAGCAAAACAGCACGTTTGAGCTTTTAATCTGCGTTTAACGCGTAAAACAGCATAAAAGACGAAATTTTTATTATTCGTTTTTATTTATTGCGTCTATTTGAACGATTTCAACGATCTAAAATGCTGGGAAATGCTTATTTTAGCAAAACAGCCCTTTTGAGCTTTAAACTGCGTTTTAACGCGTAAAACAGCATAAAACCACGAATTTTTTATTATTCGTTTTTATTAATATTGTTTCTATTTGAACGATTTTAACTATCTAAAATGCTTGAAAATGCTTATTTTAGCAAAACAGCAGTTTTGAGCTTTAATCTGCGTTTTAACGCGTAAAACAGCATAAAACGACGAAATTTATTATTCGTATTTTATTAATATTGTTCTATTTGAGACGATTTCAACGATCTAAATGCTTGAAAATGCTTATTTTAGCAAAACAGCACGTTTTGAGCTTTTAATCTGCGTTTTAACGCGTAAAACATATAAAAACGACGAATTTTTATTATTCGTTTTTATTAATATTGCGTCTATTTGAACGATTTCAACGATCTAAAATGCTTGAAAATGCTTATTTTAGCAAAACAGCACGTTTGAGCTTTAATCTGCGTTTTAACGCGTAAAACAGCATAAAACGACGAATTTTATTATTCGTTTTTTATTTTATTGCGTCTATTTGAACGATTTCAACGATCTAAAATGCTTGAAAATGCTTATTTTCAAAAACAGCACGTTTTGAGCTTTAATCTGCGTTTTAACGCGTAAAACAGCATAAAACGACAAATTTAATATTATTCGTTCTTTATTATTATTGCGTCCATTTGAACGAGGGGATTTCCAACGATCTAAAATGCTTGGGAAATGCTTATTTTAGCAAAAACAGCATCGTTTGAGTTTTAATCTGCGTTTTAACGCGTAAAACAACAGCATAAAAAACGACGAAATTTTATTATATTCGTTTTATTAATATTGTTTTCTATTTGAACGATTTCACGATCTAAAAATGCTTGAAAATGTTATTTTAGCAAAAACAACAGCACGTTTTGAGTTTTAATCTGCGTTTTAACGCGTAAAACAGCATAAAAACGACGAATTTTATTCGTTTTTATTAATATTATTTCTATTTGAACGATTTCAACGATCTAAAATGCTTGAAAATGTTTATATTTTAGCAAAACAGCATCGTTTTGAGCTTTAATCTGCGTTTTGATCGCGTAAAACAGCATAAAAACGACGAAATTTTTATTATTCGTTTTTTATTAATATTACTTCTATTTGAACGATTTCAACGATCTAAATGCTTGAAAATGCTTATTTTAGCAAAACAGCATCGTTTTGAGCTTTAATCTGCGTTTTAACGCGTAAAACAGCATAAAAACGACGAATTTTTATTATTCGTTTTTATTAATAATATTGTTTCTATTTGAACGATTTCAACGATCTAAAATGCTTGAAAATGCTTATTTTAGCAAAACAGCACGTTTTGAGTTTAATCTGCGTTTTAACGCGTAAAACAGCATAAAAAATTACGAATTTATTATTCGTTTTATTAATATTGCTTCCTATTTAAACGATTTCAACGATCTAAAATGCTTGAAAATGCTTATTTTAGCAAAAACAGCAATGTTTTGAGCTTTTAATCTGCGTTTTAACGCGTAAAACAGCATAAAAAACGACGAAATTTTTATTATTCGTTTTTATTAATATTAAGTTTCTATTTGAACGATTTCCAGCGACCTACAATGCTTTTTTCTTGAAAATGCTTATATTTTAGCATAACAGCACGTTTTGAGCTTTAATCTGCGTTTTAACGCCTAAAACAGAATAAAAAACGACGAAATTTTTATTATTCGCTTTTATTAATATTGCGTCTTATTTCGAAACGTGATTTCAACGATTCAAAATGCTTGAAAATGTTTATTTCACAAAACAGCACGCTTTTGCTTCAACCAGCGCTTCTTAACGCGTAAAAAACAACATAAAACGACGAAATTTTTATTATTCGTTTTTATTACTATTGCGTCTATTTGAACGCGATTTCAACGATCTAAAATGCTTGAAAATGCTTATTTTAGCAAAAAACAGCACGTTTTGAGCTTTTAATCTGCGTTTTAACGCGTAAAACAAAAGCATAAAAACGACGAATTTTTATTATTCGTTTTATTAATATTGCTTTGGCCTTCGGAACGATTTCAAACGATCTAAAATGCTTGAAAATGCTTATTTTGTGCTAAAAACAGCACGTTTTGAGCTTTAATCTGCGTTTTAACGCGTAAAACAGCATAAAACGACGGTAAATTTTTATTACCCGTTTTTATTAACATTGCGTCTATTTGAACGCGATTTCAACGATCTAAAATGCTTGAAAATGCTTATTTTGTTAAAACAGCACGTTTTGAGTTTTATTCTGCGTTTTAACGCGTAAACAGCAAGTAAAAAAACGACGAAATTTTTATTATTCGTTTTTTTTATTTTTATTGCGTCTATTTGAACGATTTCAATGATCTAAAATGTATGAAAAATGCTTATTTTAAAGCAAAACAGCACGTTTTGAGCGCTTTTAATCTTTTAACGCAAAACAAAGCATAAAAACGACGAATTTTTGTTATTTGTTTTTATTAATATTGCTTCTATTTGAATTATCCCAACGATCTAAAAATGCTTGTGTAAATGTTTATTTTAGCAAAACAGCACGTTTTGAGCTTTTAAATCTGCGCTTAACGCGTAAAAACAGCATAAAAAACGACTTTTAAAATTTTTTATTATTCTGCTTTTTATTACTGTATTGCGCTCCACTGAACGATTTCAACGTATTCGCTTTGAAAATGCTTATTTTAGCAAAACAGCACGTTTTGAGTTTTAATCTGCGTTTTTAAGCGCAAAACAGCATAAAACGACGAAATTTTTATTATTCGTTTTTTATTTTTATTGCGTCTATTTAAAACGGATTTCAACGATCTAAAATGCTTTCAAAATGTTTATTTTTAGCAAAACAGCACGTTTTGAGTTTTAATCTGCGTTTTAACGCGTAAAACAAAAGTGCGCAAAACGACGAATTTTTTGGCTATTCTCGTTTTTGCTTAATATTGCTTCTATTTGAACGATTTCAACGATCTAAAAATGCTGGAAAATGCTTATTTTGTTAAAACAAAATGTTTTGAGCTTTTAATCTGCGTTTTGACGCGTAAAACAGCATAAAACGGAATACGAATTTTATTATTATTATTGGTTTTTATTAATATTATGTCTTTATGGAACGATTTTCAACGATCTAAAATGCTTGAAAATGCTTATTTTAGCAAAACAGCACGTTTTGAGCTTTAATTGCGTTTTTTAACGCGTCAGGCATAAAACACGACGAATTTTTTATTATTCGTTTTTATTAATATTGCTTCTATTTGAACGATTTCAACGATCTAAAATGCTTGAAAATGCTTATTTTAAAGCAAAAAAATGTTAATGTTTTGAGTTTTAATCTGCGTTTTAACGCGTAAAGTCGCATAAAAACGTACCGAATTTTTATTATTCGTTTTTATTAACATTGCGTCTATTTGAACGATTTCAACGATTTAAAATGCTTGAAAATGCTTATTTTAGCAAAACAGTTAACGTTTTGAGTTTAATCAGCGTTTTAACGCGTAAAAACAGCATAAAACGACCTAGAAATTTTTATTATTCGTTTTTTTATTAATATTGCGTCTATTTGAACGATTTCAACGATCTAAAAATGCTTTGAAAATGCTTATATTTTAGCAAAACAGCACGTTTTGAGTTTTAATCTGCGTTTAACGCGTAAAACAGCATAAAACGACGATTTTTTTATTATTCGTTTTTATTAATATTGCTTCTATTTGAACGATTTCCAACGATCTAAAATGCTTGAAAATGCTTATTTTAAAGCGTCGCACGTTTTTGAGCTTCAATCTGCGTTTTAACGCGTAAAACAGCATAAAACGACGATTTTTATTATTCGTTCTTTATTAATATTGCTTCTATTTGAACGATTTCAAAGCGTTTCAAAAGCTTGAAAAATGCTTTTTATTTTGTGCTAAAACAGCACGTGTTTTGAGCTTTAATCTGCGTTTAACGCGTAAAACAGCATAAAAAAACGACGAAATTTTATTATTTGTTTTTTGTATTACTAGCGCCAGTTTCATTTGAACGATTTCAACGATCTAAAAATGCTTGAAATATTTTGGCAAAAAAAAACAGCAAATGTTTTGAGCTTTAATCTGCGGCGTTTCTTACCGCGTAAACAGCATAAAAACCTACTTAATTTTATTATTCGTTTTTATTAATATTGCTTCTATTTGAACGATTTCAACGATATAAAATGCTTTAAAATGCTTTTTTTTTAACAAAACAGCACGTTTTGGTTTTTAAACTGCGTTTTAACGCGTAAAACAGCATAAAAAAAGACGAATTTTTTTTTTATTCGTTTTTTTTTAATATTGGGTCTATTTGAACGATTTCCCCAAAGATCTAAAATGCATGAAAATGCTTATTTTAAAGCAAAACAGCACGTTTTGAGTTTTTTAAACAGCGTTTTACCGCGAAAACAGCATAAAAAAAAGACGAAATTTTTTTTTATTCGTTTTTTTTAATATTGGGCCCTTTGAACGATTTCAAAAGGGTCTAAAAAGCTTGAAAAAGTTTTTTTAGCAAAAAAAGCACGTTTTGAGTTTAATCTGCGTTTTAACGCGAAAACAGACAAAAAAAGACGAAATTTTTTTTTTATTCCCTTTTTATTAATATTCTTTATTTTTAAAAAGATTTCCCCAAAGATTTTAAAATGCTTGAAAAAAGCTTTTTTTTAAAAAAAACAGCACGTTTTGAGCTTTTTAAACTGCGTTTTTAAAGCGTAAAACAGCATAAAAAAGACGAATTTTTTTTTATTCGTTTTTTTTTTAATATTGCTTCTATTTGAACGATTTCAACGATCTAAAAAAGCTTTTAAAAAGCTTATTTTAGCAAAAAAAGCAGTTTTTTTTTAATCTGCGTTTTTACGCGTAAAAAGCAAAAAACGACGAAATTTTTTTTATTCGTTTTTTTTAATATTGCGTCTATTTGAACGATTTCAACGATCTAAAATGCTTGAAAAAAGCTTTTTTTTTAGCAAAACAGCACGTTTTGAGCTTTAATCTGGGGTTTTAACGCGTAAAACAAAAAGCAAAAAAAATTTTTATTATTCGTTTTTATTAATATTGTTTCTATTTGAACGATTTCACGATCTAAAATGCTTGAAAATGCTTTTTTTTTAAAACAAAACAGCAGTTTGAGCTTTAACTGCGTTTTTAAAGCGTAAAAAAGCATAAAAAATTTCGAATTTTTTTTTATTCGTTTTTTTTTAATATTGCTTTATTTAAAAAGATTTCAACGATCTAAAAAAGCTTGAAAATGGTTTTTTTTAGCAAAAAAGCAAAATTTTGAGTTTTTAAACTGCGTTTTAACGCGAAAAAAAAAGATAAAAAACGGGCGAAATTTTTTTTATTCGTTTTTTTTAATATTGTTTCTATTTGAACGATTTCCCAAAGACTACGCTTGAAAAAAGCTTATTTTAGCATAACAGCACGTTTTGAGCTTTTTAAACGCGTTTTTTTAAAGCTTTTTAAAAAGGGGGGAAAAAAAGACGAATTTTTTTTTTTTCGTTTTTATTAATATTTGGGCTATTTGAAAAGATTTCAACGATCTAAAAATGCTTGAAAATGCTTATTTTAGCAAAACAGCACGTTTTGAGCTTTAAACGTTTTAACGCGTAAAACAAAATAAAACGACGAAATTTTTTTTTATTCGTTTTTTAAAAATTGCGTCTATTTGAACGGGTTTCAACGATCTAAAAAAGCTTGAAAATGCTTATTTTTGGGAAAAAAAAGCTCGTTTTGAGCTTTTTAAACTGCGTTTTTAAAGCAAAAACGCATAAAAACCGACGAATTTTTTTTTATTCGTTTTTATTTAATATTGCTTTTTTTTGAACGATTTCCCAAAGGGTCTAAAAATGCTTGAAAATGTTTTTTTTAGCAAAACAGCACGTTTTGAGCTTTAAAAGCGTTTTAACGCGTAAAAAAAAGCAAAAAACGACGAAATTTTTTTTTATTCCCTTTTTATTAATATTGCGTCTATTTGGGAAAGATTTCAACCCATCTAAAAAAGCTTGAAAAAAGTTTATTTTAAAAAACAGCACGTTTTGAGTTTTTTTCTGCGTTTTAACGCGTAAAACAGCATAAAAAAAGACGAAATTTTTTTTTTATTCGTTTTTATTTTTATTGCGTCTATTTGAACGATTTCAATGGGCCCAAAATGTATGAAAAAAAGCTTATTTTAGCAAAAAAAGCACGTTTTGAGCTTTTAATCTGCGTTTTAACGCGTAAAACAGCATAAAAAAAAGACGAATTTTTTTTTATTTTTTTTTATTAATATTGCTTCATTTAAAAAGATTTTAAAAGATCTAAAAAGTTTAAAAAAGTTTTTTTTAGCAAAACAAAAGTTTTTAGCTTTAATCTGCGTTTTTAAAGCGTAAAACAGATAAAAACGACGAAATTTTTTTTATTCGTTTTTATTAATTTTTGGGCTTTAAATTGAACGATTTCAACGATCTAAAATTTTGCTTATTTTAGCAAAAAAGCAAGTTTTGAGTTTTTAAACTGCGTTTTTAAAGCGTAAAAAGCATAAAAACGACGAAATTTTTTTTTTATTGTTTTTTTTTTTAGCGTCTATTTAAAAAGATTTTTCCCCAAAGATCTAAAAAAGCTTGAAAAAGCTTTTTTTTTAGCAAAAAAGCACGTTTTGAGTTTTAATCGCGTTTTTAAAGCGTAAAAAAGCATAAAAAAAGACGAATTTTTTTTTTATTCGTTTTTTTTTAATATTGCTTCTATTTGAACGATTTCAACGATCTAAAAAAGCTTGAAAATGCTTATTTTTGGGAAAAAAGCACGTTTTTAGTTTTTTAAACTGCGTTTTTAGGGGTAAAAAAGCATAAAAAAGACGAAATTTTTTTTATTGGTTTTTTATTAATATTGCGTCTATTTGAACGGGGTTTCAAACGATCTAAAATGCTTTGAAAATGTTTTTTTTTTAGCAAAAAAAGCACGTTTTGAGTTTTTAAACTGCGTTTTTAAAGCGTCAGCATAAACAACCCACGAATTTTTTTTTTCGTTTTTATTAATATTTTCTATTTGAACGATTTCAACGATCTAAAAAAGCTTTAAAATGCTTATTTTAGCAAAACCGACGTTTTGAGTTTTTAAACTGCGTTTTAACGCGTAAAACAGCATAAAAAAGACGAATTTTTTTTTATTCGTTTTTTTTAACATTGCGTCTATTTGAACGATTTCAACGATCTAAAATGCTTTTAAAATGCTTTATTTTAGCAAAACAGCACGTTTTGAGTTTTTTAAACAGGGTTTTTAAAGCGTAAAACAGCAAAAAAAGACGAAATTTTTTATTATTTTTTTTTATTAAAATTTCGTCTATTTGAAAAGATTTCAACCCATCTAAAAAAGCTTGAAAATGCTTATTTTAAAACAAAACAGCACGTTTTGAGCTTTTTAAACTGCGTTTTTTTAAAGCGTAAACAGATAAAAACGACGATTTTTTTAATTTTTCGTTTTTTTTTAATTTTGTTTTTATTTGAACGATTTCCCAAAGATCTAAAAAAGCTTGAAAAAGTTTTTTTTTAGCAAAACAGCACGTTTTGGGTTTTAAACTGCGTTTTACCCCGAAAACAGAAAAAAACATTTTTTTAAATTTGTTCTTTTTTAATATTGCTTCTATTTGAACGATTTCAAAATTTTGGGGTTGAAAAAAAGCTTATTTTAGCAAAACAGCACGTTTTTAGCTTTTTTAAACTGCGTTTTAACGCGTAAAAAAAGCATAAAAAAAGAGAAATTTTTTTTTATTTGTTTTTTTTAATATTGCCTCTATTTGAAAAGATTTCAACGATCTTAAAGCTTGAAAAAAGCTTATTTTAGCAAAAAAAAGCACGTTTTGAGTTTTTAAACTGCGTTTTACCGCGTAAAACAGCATAAAAAAAGACGAATTTTTTTTATTCGTTTTTTTTTAATATTGCTTTTATTTGAACGATTTCAAAAAATATAAAAAAGCTTGAAAAAGCTCATTTTAGCAAAACAGCACGTTTTGAGCTTTTTAAATTGCGTTTTAACGCGTAAAAAAGCATAAAAACGACGAATTTTTTTTTATCTGTTTTTATTAAAGGCCCCCTTTTAACGATTTCAAACGATCCTGCTTTTAAAAAATGCTTTTTTTTAGCAAAACAGCAAGTTTTTAGCTTTAATCTGCGTTTTAACGCGTAAAACAGCATAAAACGACGAAATTTTTATTATTCGTTTTTATTAAATTAGCTTCTATTTAGAACGATTTCAACGATTAAAATGCTTGAAAATGCTTATTTTAGCAAAACAGCACGTTTTGAGCTTTAATCTGCGTTTTAACGCGTAAAACAGCATAAAACGGTAATTTTATTATTCGTTTTATTAAATTGCGTCATTAAGAACGATTTTCAACGATCTAAAATTGCTTGAAAATGCATATTTCAAGCAAAACAATGTTTTGAGATTTATTGAAAACAGCAAAACAGCATAAAAGACGAATTTTTATTTTCGTTTTAATTAATAAAACGACGAATTTTATTTACGTTTTATTAATCTTGAAAATTCTGTTACGATTTCAAAAAGCTAAAATGCTTTGATTATTAGCAAAACAAGCAGTTTTGAGCTTAATCTGCGTTTTAACGCGTTAATAAATAATAATGACGATTTTTATTATTCGTTTTTATTAATATTGCTTTATTTAAACGATTTCAACGATCTAAAATGCTTGTAAATCTGTATTTTAGCAAAACAGCACGTTTTGAGCTTTATTCTGCGTTTTAACGCGTAAAACACATAAAAATGACGAAATTTTTATTATTCGTTTTATTAATATGCTGTCTATTTAACGTTTCAACGATCTAAATGCTTGAAAATGCTTATTTGTTACAAAACAGCACGTTTTAGCTTAACTGCGTTTTAACGCGTAATTAATCATAAAAACGACGAATTTTTATTATTACGTTTTAATTTGAAAATGCGTCTTTTGAACGATTTCAACGATCTAAAATGCTTGAAAATGCTTATTTTTAGCAAAACAGCACGTTTTTAGCTTTAATCTGCGTTTTAACGCGTTAAACAGCATAAAACGACAAATTTTTTATTATTCGTTTTATTAATATTGCTTCTTTGAACGGATTTCAACGATTTTAAAATGCTTGAAAATGCTTATTTTTAGCAAAACAGCACGTTTTGAATTTTAATCTGCGTTTTACTTTTAAAACAGCATTTAAACGCAAATTTTATTATCGATTTAATTCTTAAAATGCTATTTGAAGCGATTTCAACGATTAAAATGCTTGAATGCTTATTTTAGCAAAACAGCACGTTTAAAGCTTAATCTGCGTTTTAACGCGTAAAATGCTTAAAAACGACGAATTTTTTATATTCGTTTTATTAAATCTTAAATGCTTTTTGAACGTTAACACAGTCTTAGAAAATCTTTGAAAATCTTTTAGCAAAACAGCAAAACGTTTTGATTTTAATTCGTTTTTAATGTAAAACTCATTTGAAAACGAATTTAAATTAGCTTGAAATGCTTATTTTAGCAAACATTTGACGTTTGAGTTTAAAATGCTTTGAAAAGCTAATTAGAAACAGATGTTTTTGTTTTTAATTGCTTTACCTGTTAACGATTAAACGACGAATTTCTTGAAAATGTTTTTTAAATGCTCATTTACGTTTGCTTAACGTTAAAATGCTGTAAAAGCTTATTTTACAAAAGCACGTTTTGACTTTATTCACGTTTTTTAACGTTAAAATTTCAGCATAAAACGAGAAAATTTATATTCGTTTTATTAAACGTTTATGCTAATTTATATTAAAAGCTAAAAACGACAATTTTATGCAAAAAGTCGTTTTTATTTATCTGCGTTTTAAGCGATAAACAGCATAAAAACAGCAGAGAATTTTTATTATTCGTTTTTATTTTTGGCCGTCTATTTGAACGATTTCAACGATCTAAAATGCTTGAAAATGTATTTAGCAAAACAGCACGTTTGAGCTTTTGGCATAACGTTTTAGCGCGTAAAACAACATAAAACGACGGGTACTTATTCGTTTTTTTCTGTAAGCCGCTACTATTTGAACGATTTTCAACGATCTAAAATGCTTGAAAAGTAAGCATTTGTAAAACGTACGTTTTTGAGCTTTTGATCTGCGTTTTAACGCGTAAAACAGCATAAAAACGACGAATTTTATTATTCGTTTTTTATTAATATTGCGTCTATTTGAACGATTTCAAGCGATCTGGTAGAAGAATGCTTATTTTTAGCAAAACAGCACGTTTTGAGCTTTAATCGCCGTTTTAGCTTGCGTTAAAGAGCAGCATAAAACGACAGATTTTATTATTCGTTTTTATTAATGTGTTTCTATTTGAACGATTTTAACTTTATCAAATAGCGAAAATGCTTATTTTAGCAAAACAGCACGTTTTGAGCTTTAATCTGCGTTTTAGCGCGTAAAACAGCATAAAACGACGAGAGAATTTTTATTATTCGTATTTTATTAATATTGCTTCTATTTGAACAGTTTCAACGTCTAAAATGCTTGAAAATGCTTATTTAGCAAAACAGCACGTTTTGAGCTTTTAATCTGCGTTTAACGCGTAAAACAGCATAAAACGACGAATTTTTTTTATTATTCGTTTTTTTTATTATGTGCACGTCTATTTGAACGATTTCAACGATCCGTGCTTGAAAATGCTTATTTTAGCAAAACAGCACGTTTTGAGCTTTAATCTGCGTTTTTAACGCGTAAAACAGCATAAACGACGAATTTTTTATTATTCGTTTTATTAATATTGCTTCTATTTGAACGATTTTCAACGATCCCAAATAGCGAAAATGCTTATTTTAGCAAAACAGCGCACGTTTTGACATTAATCTGCGTTTAGCGCGTAAAACCGGCATGGACGACGTTTTTATTATTCGTTATTTATTAATATTGCTCCCTATTTGAACGATTTCAACGATCTAAAATGCTTGAAAATGCTTATTTTAGCAAAACGGCACGTTTTTTGAGGGCTTTGAAATCTGCGTTTTGGCGCGTAAAACGGCATAAAACGACAAATTTGCACGATGGCACGTCGGTATTGCGTCTCTGTTGAACGATTTCAACGATCCTAAATGGCGAAAATGCTTATTTTAGCAGCAGCAAAACAGCACGTTTGAGCTTTTATTCTGCGTTTAACGCGTAAACAGCATAAAACGACGAAATTTTATTATTCGTTTTATTTTTATTTACGTCTATTTGAACAATTTCAACGATCTAAAATGCTTGAAAATGCTTATTTAGCAAAACAGCACGTTGCAAGGCTTTTAATCTGCGTTTTAACGCGTAAAACAGCATATAAAAACGACAATTTTTATTATTCGTTTTATTAATAATGCGTCTATTTGAACTTGAACAACGATCTAAAATGCTTGAAAATGCCTATTTAGCAAAACAGCACGTTTGAGCTTTAATCAATTTAACGCGTAAAACAACATAAAACGACGAAATTTTATTATTCGTTTTTATTAATATTGCGTCCATTTGAACGATTTCAACGATCACAAAAATGCTTGGAAATGTTTATTTTAGCAAAACAGCACGTTTGAGCTTTAATCTGCGTTTTAACGCGTAAAACAGCATAAAAACGACGAATTTTTATTATTCGTTTTTATTAATATTGCTTCTATTTGAACGATTTCAACGATCTAAAATGCTTGAAAATGCTTATTTTAGCAAAACAGCACGATTTGAGTTTTAATCTGCACGTTTTAGCGTAAAACAGCATAAAACGACAGATTTTTTATTATTCGTTTTATTAATATTGCTTCTATTTGAACGAATTTCAACGATCTAAAATGCTTGAAAATGCTTAAACAAAACAGCACGTTTTTAGCTTTAATCTGCGTTTTAACGCGTAAAACAGCATAAAACGACGAATTTTTATTATTCGTTTTTATTAACATTGCGTCTATTTGAACGATTTCAACGATCTAAAATGCTTGAAAATGCTTATTTTAGCAAAACAGCACGTTTTGAGCTTTAATCGCGTTTTAACGCGTAAAACAGCATAAAACGACGAAATTTTTATTATTCGTTTTTATTAATATTGCGTCTATTTGAACGATTTCAACGATCTAAAATGCTTGAAAATGCTTATTTTAGCAAAACAGCACGTTTTGAGTTTAATCTGCGTTTTAACGCGTAAACAGCATAAAAACGACGATTTTTTATTATTCGTTTTTATTAATATTGCTTCTATTTGAACGATTTCAACGATCTAAAATGCTTGAAAATGCTTATTTTAGCAAAACAGCACGTTTTGAGTTTTAATCTGCGTTTTAACGCGTAAAACAGCATAAAAACGACGATTTTTTATTATTCGTTCTTTATTAATATTGCTTCTATTTGAACGATTTCAAAATTTAAAAGCTTGAAAATGCTTATTTTAGCAAAACAGCACGTTTTGAGCTTTAATCTGCTTTAACGCGTAAAACAGCATAAAACGACGAAATTTTTATTATTTGTTTTTATTAATATTGCCTCTATTTGAACGATTTCAACGATCTAAAATGCTTGAAAATGCTTATTTTAGCAAAACAGCACGTTTTGAGCTTTAATTGCGTTTTACCGCGTAAAACAGCATAAAACGACGAATTTTTTATTATTCGTTTTTATTAATATTGCTCTATTTGAACGATTTCAACGATACTAAAATGCTTGAAATGCTATTTTAGCAAAAACAGCACGTTTTGAGCTTTAATCTGCGTTTTAACGCGTAAAATAGATAAAAACGACGAATTTTTATTATTCGTTTTTTTTTAATATTGCGTCTATTTGAACGATTTCAACGATCTAAAATGCTTGAAAATGCTTATTTTAGCAAAACAGCACGTTTTGAGCTTTAATCTGCGTTTTAACGCGTAAAACAGCATAAAACGACGAATTTTTTATTATTCGTTTTTATTAATATTGCTTCTATTTGGAACGATTTCAACGATCTAAAATGTTTGAAAATGCTTATTTTAGCAAAACAGCACGTTTTGAGCTTTATTCCGCGTTTTAACGCGTAAAACAGCATAAAACGACGAAATTTTATTATTCGTTTTTATTAATATTGCGTCTATTTGAACGATTTCACGATCTAAAATGCTTGAAATTGCTTATTTTAGCAAAACAGCACGTTTGAGTTTAATCTGCGTTTTAACGCGAAAACAGAATAAAATGACGAATTTTTATTATTCGTTTTATTAATATTGCTTCTATTTAAACGATTTCAACGATCTAAAATGCTTGAAAATGCTTATTTTAGCAAAGACGTTTTGATTTTATTCTGCGTTTTAACGCGTAAAACAGCATAAAACGACGAAATTTTATTCGTTTTTATTAATATTGTTCTATTTGAACATTTCAACGATCTAAATGCTTGAAAATGTTATTTTAGCAAACAGCACGTTTTGAGTTTAATCTCGTTTTAACGCGTAAAACAGCATAAAAACGACGAATTTTTATTATTCGTTTTTATTAATATTGCGTCTATTTGAACGATTTCACTCAAAATGCTTAAGCTTTTTAGCAAACAGCCGTTTTGAGCTTTAATCTGCGTTTAAGGCGTAAAACAGCATAAAACGACGAATTTTTTTATTCGTTTTATTAATCTTGC
>NW_027047493.1:0-14456 GCF_025399875.1 Dalotia coriaria
AAATTTAAAAAAAGAAAAAAAATTTTTTTTTTCGGTAAAAACAAAACGAGTTTTGATTATTTTTTTTTAAAATTTTTTTATTTGAACGTTTTTAACGATCTAAAATGCTTGAAAATGCTTATTTTAGCAAAAAGAGTTTTGATTTAATCTCGTTTTAAAAAAAAAAAGGGAAAAAAATTTTTTTTTTTTTTTTAAATTTTTTTCCCCTTTAACGATTTTTAAATCTAAAATTTGAAACGATTTTTTTCAAAAAAGCATTTTAGCTTTTAAGAAAGCTAAAACAGATTTAAAAACCCTTTTTTTTTAAAATTGTTTTTTTATTAATAAAAGCTTTTTAAGTTTACAAAAAATGCTTAAAATGCTTTTGCAAAAAAACCCGGGGTTTTTTCGGTTTTAAGCGTAAAAACTAAAAAAGACTTTTTTAATTTTTTTAAAACCCCTTTAGCGATTTAACGCTAAAAAACAAAAAAAAATTTTAAAAAAAACCCTTTTATTTTAAAGCATTTAACCGGGAAAAAACAAAAACCAAAATTTTTTTTTTTTAAAAATTTTTGGGTTTTTTGCGATTTAACCTAAAAGTTAAAAAAGAAATTAAAAACCCGTTTTATTTTAAATTTCGATTTAACGGTAAAAAAAATTAAAAGGAATTTTTTTTTTTTTCTTTTTTTTTTTAAAATTTTCGTTAGGTTTTTTTGATTAAAAAAAAATTTTTTTTAAAAAGTTTTTTAAAAGGGGGGCCGAAAGTTTAAAAACTTTTAAAAAAACGGGTTTTTTTTAAAAAAAACCCCAAAAAAACCCAAAAAAGAAATTTTTTTTTTTTTTTTTTTTTTTTTAAACGATTTACTTAAATGTTAAATTTATTTCAAAAAGCATTTTATTTTAATCTGCTTTTAATAAAAGCCAAAAGACGAAATTTTTATTATTTTTTTTTATAGCGCAGAAAATTTAACTTTATTAAATGCTTTTATTTTTCACAAAACAATTTTAATTTTTTAAAAAAAAAAACAATCTTTTTATCTTTTAAAAAATTTTATTTTTTTTAAATTTTTAAAAATTTTAAGAAAAATTTTTTTTTTTATTGGGTTTTTATAAAAAAAACAAAATTTTAAATTTTTTTTATTAATTTTTCTTTTAATTTAACAAATTCTTAAAAGGATTTTAAAAGTTTTTTAAATTTTTTAAATTTTTAAACTAAAAGTTTTATTTTTTTTATAAAGTTTTATTTTAATTTCAAAACTAAAATTGAAAATTTTTTAAAAACAATTTTTTATTCTTTTGGAAGCAACAAAAATTTTAAATTTTTTTTAGTTTTATTTATTTATTTAACGTAAATCTAAAAGTTGAAATTTTATTTTGAAAAAAGCTCTTTTGGTTTTAACTTGGGTTTAAAATTTTTTACGAAAATTTTTTACTTTTTTTTTTATTGCGGTCTATTTGAAATTTCAATTAAATCTTAAAATACTTTTTAAAAAAACTTTTAGCTCTGTTTTAAAAAAATAAAAAGGCAATTTTATTTTTTTTTTTATTAATATTGTTTTAAAAACTCTAAAAGTTAAAAATGATTTTTTGAAAGGTTAGTTTAATTTTTGGTAATAAAAAAAAAAAATTTTGGTTTTTTTTAAAAAATTTTCTATTTGAACGTTTAACATTAAAATGTTAAAATGCTTATTTTTCAAAAAAGTTTGGTTTATCTGCTTTAACGCGTAAAAATAAAACGACGAAATTTTATTTTTTTTAATATTCTTTATTTGAACGATTTCACGATCTAAAATGCTTGAAACTGTTTATTTTAGCAAAACAGCACGTTTGAGCTTTAATCTGCATTTTTAACGCGTAAAACAGCATAAAAACGACGAATTTTTAATATTCGTTTTTATTAATATTGCTTCTATTTGAACGATTTCCACGATGTAAATGCTTGAAAATGCTTATTTACAGCAAACAGCACGTTTTGAGCTTTAAATGCGTTTTAACGTAAAACAGCATAAAAACGACGAAATTTTATTATTCGTTTTTATTAATATTCGTCTATTTGAACGGTTCAACGATCTAAAATGCTTGAAAATGATTATTTAGCAAAACCGCACGTTTTGAGCTTTATCTACATTTTAACGCGTAAAACAGCATAAAACGACAACATTTATTGTTCGTTTTTATTAATATTACGTCTGTTGAACGATTTTCAACGATCTAAAATGCTTGAAAATGATGATTATATTAGCAAAACAGCACGTTTGAGCTTTAATCTACTGATTTAGCGTAAAACAGCATAAAACGACAGATTTTTTATTATTCGTTTTTATTATGTGCGTCTGTTGAACGATTTCAACGTTCACAAAATGCTTGAAAATGATTATATTAGCAAAACAGCACGTTTTGAGCTTTAATCTGCGTTTTAACGCGTAAAACAGCATAAAAACGACGAATTTTTATTATTCGTTTTTATTAATATTGCGTCTATTTGAACGATTTCAGCGATCTAAAATGCTTGAAAATGCTTATTTTAGCAAAACAGCACGTTTTGAGCTTTTAATCTGCGATTTTAACGCGTAAACAGCTAAAACGACGAAATTTTTATTATTCGTTTTTATTAATGTGCGTCTATTTGAACGATTCAACTATCTAAAATGCTTGAAAATGCTTATTTTTAGCAAAACAGCACGTTTTTGAGCTTTAATCTGCGTTTTAACGCGTAAAGCAGCATAAAACGACGAATTTTTTATTATTCGTTTTTTATTAATATTGCGCGTCTATTTGAACGATTTCAACGATCTAAATGCGTGAAAATGCTTATTTTGGCAAACAGCACATTTTGAGGCTTTAACCTGCGTTTTAACGCGTAAAACAGCATAAAACGACGAATTTTTATTATTCGTTTTTATTAATATTGCTTCTATTTGAACGGCTTCAACGATCTAGAATGCTTGAAAGTAGCGCAGCAAAACAGCACGTTTTGAGCTTTAATCTGCGTTTTAGCGCGTAAAACAGCATAAAACGACGGGAATTTTTTATTATTCGTTTTATTAATACAGCGTCTATTTGAACGATTTCAACCATCTAAAATGCTCGAAAATGCTTATTTTAGCAAAACAGCACGTTTGAGCTTTAATCTGCGTTTAACGCGTAAAACAGCATAAAACGACGAATTTTTTATTATTCGTTTTTTATTAATGTGCTTCTATTTGAACGATTTCAACAATCTAAAATGCTTGAAAATGCGTGTTTTAGCAAAACAGCACGTTTTGAGCTTTAATCTGCGTTTTAACGCGTAAAACAGCATAAAACGGCAAGAGAGTGCATTTATTCGTTTTATTAATATTGCGTCTGTTGAACGATTTTAACGATCTAAAATTAGCGAAAATGCTTATTTTAGCAAAACAGCACGTTTTGAGCTTTTAATGCGTTTTAACGCGTAAAACAGCATAAAACGACGAATTTTTATTGTGGATTTTTATTAATATTGCGTCGTGAACAGATTCACGATGTAAAATGCTTGAAAAATGCTTATTTTAGCAAAACAGCGTTTTGAGCTTTAATCTGCGTTTTACGCGTAAAACAGCATAAAACGACGAATTTTTATTGTCGTTTTTATTAATAGCCGCCTATTTGAACGATTTCCACTTTATGTAAAATGCTTGAAAATGCTTATTTTAGCAAAACAGCACGTTTGAGCTTTAATCTGCGTTTTTTAACGCGTAAACAACGATAAAACGACAGAAATTTTAGTATTATTCCTTTTATTAATATTCCGTCTGTTGAACGATTTCAACGATCTAAAATGCTTGAATATACTTATTTTATAAAACAGCACGTTTTGAGCTTTAATCTGCGTTTTAACGCGTAAAACAGCTTATAAAACGACAATTTTTTATTATTCGTTTTTTGTTAATGTGCTTCCTATTTGAACGATTTCCGGCGATCCTAAATGCTTGAAAAGTAAACAGCAAAACGGCGTTTTGAGCTTTAAATGCCTTTTAGCGCGTAAAACGGCGCTGAAACGACGAATTTTTATTATTCGTTTTTATTAATGTCGCTTCTATTTGAACGATTTCAACGATCTAAAATGGCGAAAATGCTTCTTTTGGCAAAACAGCACGTTTTGAAGGCTTTATTCTGCGTTTTAACGCGTAAAACAGCATAAAACGACGGTGCGCGTATTCGTTTTTTTTTTTTTTTATTAATGTGCGTCTATTTAAGCAGTTTCAGCGATCTAAAATGCTTGAAAATGCTTATTTTAGCAAAACAGCACGTTTTGAGCACAATCTGCGTTTTAACGCGTAAAACAGCATAAAATGACGAATTTTTATTATTCGTTTTTATTAATATTGCTTCTATTTAAACGTTTTAGCGTCTAAAATTCTTGAAAATGCTTGTTTTAGCAAAACAGCACGTTTTGAGCTTTTAATCTGCGTTTTGTGGCGCGAAGCAGCGTAAAACGACTGAATTTTTATTATTCGTTTTTTTACTGTGTGCTTCTATTTGAACGTGATTTCAACGATCTAAAATTGCTTGAAAGTAGCGGTTTTGGCAAAACATCACGTTTGAGCTTTAATCTGCGTTTAACGCGTAAAACAGCATAAAACGACAAATATTTGTATTCGTTTTTTGGTAATATTCTTTTATTTGAACGAAGTTTCAACGATCCTAAAATGCTTGAAAATGCTTATTTTAGCAAAACAGCACGTTTGAGCTTTTAATCTGCGTTTTAACGCGCGTAAAACAGCATAAAACGACAAATTTACGGTATTCATTTTTATTAATATTGCGCGTCTATTTGACCGATTTCAACGATCTAAAATGCTTGAAAATGATTTATTTTTAGCAAAACAGCAGCACGTTTTGAGCTTTTAATCTGCGTTTTAACGCGTAAAACAGCATAAAACGGTAATTTTAATTATTCGTTTTATGCTTAGCTTCCTATTTGAACGATTTCAACGATAAAATGCTTTGAAAATGTATTTAGCAAAACAGCACGTTTTGAGCTTTAATCGCGACAACGCGTAAAACAGCATAAAAACGACGAAATTTTGTTATTCGTTTTTTTATTAAATATTGCCTCCTGTTGAACGATTTCAGTCTAAAATGCTTGAAAATGATTATTTTATAAAACAGCGTTTTGAGCTTTAATCTGCGTTTAACGCGTAAAACAACGCCTAAAACGACAGATTTTATTATTCGTTTTTATTATTATTGCTTCTATTGAACAATTTCAGCAGTCTAAATGCTTGAAAATGCTTATTTTAGCAAAACAGCACGATTTTGAGCTTTAATCTGATTTTAACGCGTAAAACAACATAAAACGACGAATTTTTTATTATTCGTTTTTATTAATAATGCGTCTATTTGAACGATTTCAACGATCTAAAATAGCAGAAAACGATTTATTTTAGCAAAACAGCACGTTTTGAGGCAATCTGCGTTTTTAACGCGTAAAACAACATAAAACGACGAAATTTTATTCGTTTTTATTAATATTGATCTCTATTTGAACGATTTCAACGATCGGCTGCTTAGAAAATGCTTATTTTATAAAACAACCCGCGTTTACGACTGTCTGGGTTTAACGCGTAAACAGCGTAAAAGGCGACAGATTTTTATTATTCGTTTTATTATGTGCTTCTATTTGAACGATTTCAGCGATCACGTCGCGAAAAATGCTTATTTTAGCAAAACAGCGCGTTTTGAGGCACAATCGTTTTGGCGCATTATTCGACATTAATATTGCTTCTGTTTGAACGATTTCAACGATCTAAAATGTATGAAAATGTATTTTAGCAAAACAGCGTTTTGAGCTTTAATCTGCGTTATAAAGCGTAAAACAGCATAAAAACGACGAAATTTTGTGTGTTTTATTAATATTGCGTCTATTTGTACGATTTCAACGATCACCGTCGCGAAAATGATTATTTTAGCAAAACAGCACGTTTGGAAGCGTCACGTTTTAACGCGTAAACAGCATAAAACGACGATTTTTTATTATTCGTTTTTAATATTGCTTCTGTTGAACAGTTTTCAGCGATCTAAAATGCTTGAAAATGCTTATTTTAGCAAAACAGCACGTTTTGAGCTTTAATCTGCGTTTTAACGCGTAAAACAACATAAAAACGACAAATTTTTATTATTCGTTTTTGCAAATTTAATATTGCGTCTGTTGACCGATTTCAGCGATCTAAAATGGCAAAATGATTTATTTTTAGCAAAACAGCACGTTTTGGGCTTTAATCTGCGTTTTACAACGCGTAAAACAACATAAAACGACGAATTTTTAATTATTCGTTTTTTATTAATATTGCTTCTATTTGAACGATTTCAACGACCTGAAAATGCTTGAAAATGCTTATTTTAGCAAACAGCACGTTTTGAGCACAATCTGCGTTTAGCGCGCCGAAACAGCATAAAACGACGAAATTTTATTACTTATTAATATTGCCTCTATTTGAACGATTTCAACGATCTAAAATGGCGAAAATGAGATTATTTTAGCCGCTGAAACAGCACGTTTTTGAACTGCAATCGCGTTTAACGCGTAAAACAGCATAAAACGACGAATTTTTATTATTCGTTTTTTATTATTGCTTCTATTTGAACGATTTCAGCGATCACAAAATTAGCGAAAAGTAGCATTTTTAGCAAACAGCACGTTTTGAGCTTTTAATCTGCGGGTTTTAACGACGTGAAGCAGCATAAAAACGACGAATTTTTTTATTATTCGTTTTGTGCGTGCGTCTGTTGAACGATTTCAACGATCGCGAAAACGTTATTTTAGCAAAACGGCACGTTTTGAGCTTTAATCTGCGTTTTAACGCGTAAAACAGCATAAAACGACGAAATTTTTATTATTCGTTTTTATTAATATTGCGTCTATTTGAACGATTTCAACGATCTAAACTGCTTTGAAAATGCTTATTTTCACGCCAAAACAGCGCATTTTGTGAGCTTTTAATCTGCGTTTTTAACGCACGGTAAAACAACAGCGTAAAACGACAGTGCACATTATTAAGACATTAATGTTGCTTCTATTTGAACGGTTCAGCGATCTAAAATGCTTGAAAATGCTTATTTTAGCAAAACAGCGCGTTTTGAGCTTTTAATCTGCGTTGCGTAAAACAACATAAAACAGCGAAATTTTTCAGTATTCGTTTTTTATTAATATTGCTTCTATTTGAACCGATTTCCGGTAGCTTGATCAAATGCTTGAAAATGCTTATTTTAGCAAAACAGCACGTTTGAGCTTTAATCTGCGTTATAAAGCGTAAAAACAGCATAAAACGACGAAATTTTTATTATTCGTTTTTTATTAATATTGCATTTATTTGTACGATTTCAGCGATCACAAATGGCGAAAATGATTATTTTAGCAAACAGCACGTTTTGAGCTTTAATCTGCGTTTTAACGCGTAAACAGCATAAAACGACGATTTTTTTTTTATTATTCGTTTTTATTAATATTGCTTCTATTTGAACGATTTCCAACGATCTAAAATGTGAAAATGCTTATTTTAGCAAAACAGCACGTTTGAGCTTTAATCTGCGTTTAACGCGTAAAACGGCATAAAACGACGGGGTACGCATTATTCGTTTTATTAATATTGCGTCTGTTGAACGATTTCAGCGATCTAAAATGCTTAGCGAAATACTTATTTTAGCAAAACAGCACGTTTTGAGCTTTAATGCTGCGTTTTAACGTAAAACAGCATAAAACGACGAATTTACGCATTATTCGTTTTTATTAATATTGCTTCTATTTGAACGGTTCAACGATCTAAAATGCGAAAATGCTTATTTTAGCAAAACAGCACATTTTGACTTTAATCTGCGTTTTAACGCGTAAAACGCATAAAAGCGACGAATTTTTATTATTCGTTTTTATTAATGTTAGCTTCTATTTGAACGATTTCAGCGATTTAAAATGCTTGAAAATGCTTATTTTAGCAAAACAGCACGTTTGAGCTTTAATCTGCGTTTTAACGCGTAAACAGCATAAAACGACGAATTTTTATTATGCGTTTATTATTAATATTGCGTCTATTTGAAGACGATTTCCAGCGATCTAAAATGCTTGAAAATGATTATTTTAGCAAAACAGCACGTTTTGAGCTTTGATACGTTTTAACGCGTGAGCAGCATAAAACGACGAAATTTTTATTATTCGTTTTTATTAGTGCGTCTATTTAGCCGATTTCAGCGATCTAAATGCTTGAAAATGCTTATTTTGGCAAAACGAAAGCACGTTTGAGCTTTTAATCTGCGTTTTAACGTAAAACAGCATAAAAAAGACGAATTTTTATTATTCGTTTTTATTAATATTGCTATTTGAACGATTTCAGCGATCTAAAATGCTTGAAAATGCTTATTTTAGCAAAACAGCACGTTTGAGCTTTAATCTGCGTTTTAACGCGTAAAACAGCATAAAACGACGAATTTTTTATTATTCGTTTTTATTAATATTGCGTCTGTTGAACGATTTCAACGATCACAAAATGAAACATTATTTAGCAAAACAGCGCACGTTTTGAGCTTTAATCTGGATTTTAACGCGTAAAACGTATAAAAACGACGAAATTTTATTATTCGTTTTTATTAATAATATTGCGTCTATTTGAACGATTTCAACGATCTAAGCACAGCGAGTACTTTATTTTTAAACAGCGTTTTGAGCTTTTAATCACCTGCGTTTAACGCGGTAAACAGCATAAAACGACGAATTTTTTTTATTATTCGTTTTTTTATTAATATTGCTTCTATTTGAACGATTTCAACGATCTGAAATGCTTGAAAATGCTTATTTTATAAAAACAGCACGTTTTGAGCTTTAATCTGCGTTTTAACGCGTAAAACAGCATAAAACGACGAAATTTTTTATTATTCGTTTTTATTAATATTGCTACTATTTGAACGATTTCAACGGTAAAATGCTTGAAATGCTTATTTGTAAAACAGCACGTTTTGAGCTTTAATCTGCGTTATAAAGCGTAAAACAGCATAAAAACGACGAAATTTTATTATTCGTTTTTATTAATATTGCGTCTGTTGAACGATTTCAACGATCTAAAATGCTTGAAAATGATTATTTTGTAAAACAGCACGTTTTGAAGGCTTTGAAATCTGCGCGTTTTAACGTGTAGAAACCAGCATAAAACGACGATTTTTATTATTCGTTTTTATTAATATTGCTTCTATTTAAACGATTTCAACGATCTAAAATGCTTGAAAATACTTTGTTTAGCAAAACAGCACGTTTTGAGCTTTAATCTGCGTTTTAACGCGTAAACAGCATAAAACGACGAAATTTTTATTATTCGTTTTTATTAATGTGCGTCTATTTGAACGATTTCAACGATCTAAAATGCTTGAAAATGCTTATTTTAGCAAACAGCGTTTGAGCTTTAATCTGCGTTTAACGCGTAAAACAGCATAAAACGACAGGTACGCTGTTATTCGTTTTTTATTAATGTACTTCTATTTGAACGATTTCCAACGATCTAAAATGCTTGAAAATGCTTATTTTAGCAAAACAGCGATTTGAGCTTTAATCTGCGTTTTAACGCGTAAAACAACATAAAACGACGAATTTTTATTATTCGTTTTTATTAATGTGCTTCTGTTGAACGATTTCAACGATTTAAAATGCTTGAAAATGCTTATTTTAGCAAAACAGCACGTTTTGAGCTTTAATCTGCGTTTTAACGCGTAAAACATAAAACGACGAATTTTTTATTATTCGTTTTTATTAATATTGCGTCTATTTGAACGATTTCAACGATCTAAATGTCTTGAAAATGATTATTTTAGCAAAAACAGCACGTTTTGAGCTTTTAATCTGCGTTTTAACGCGTGAAACGGCATAAAACGACGGAAATTTTTATTATTCGTTTTTTGTTAATTTGCGTCTCTATTTACAGACGATTTCAACGATCCTAAAATGCTTGAAAATGCTTATTTTAGCAAAACAGCACGTTTTGAGGGGGCTTTAATCTGCGTTTTAACGCGTAAAACAGCATAAAAGACGAATTTTTATTATTCGTTTTATTAATATTGCTTCTATTTGAACGATTTCAACGATCAAAATGCTTGAAAATAGCATTTTAGCAAAACAGCACGTTTGAGCTTTAATCTGCGTTTTAACGCGTAAAAACAGCATAAAACGACGAAATTTTTTTATTATTCGTTTTTATTAATATTCGCGTCTATTTGAACGATTTCCAACGATCTAAAATGCTTGAAAATGATTATTTTAGCAGCACAGCACGCTTTGAGCTTTTAATCTGCGTTTTAACGCGTAAAACAACATAAAAACGACGAATTTTTATTATTCGTTTTTTATTAATATTGCCTATTTGAACGATTTCAACGATCTAAAATGGTTGAAAATGCTTATTTTAACTTGTAAAACAGCACGTTTTGAGTTTTAATCTGCGTTTTAACGCGTAAAACAGCATAAAAACGACGAAATTTTTATTATTCGTTTTTTATTAATATTGCGTCGATTTGAACGATTTCAACGATCTAAATGCTTGAAATGCTTATTTTCGCAAAACAGCGCGTTTTGAACTTTTAATCTGCGTTTTAACGCGTAAAACAGCAAAACGACGAATTTTTTATTCGTTTTTATTAATATTGCTTCTGTTGAACGATTTCAACGATCAAATGCTTGAAAATGCTTATTTTAGCAAAACAGCCCGTTTTGAGCTTTAATCTGCGTTTTAACGCGTAAACAGCATAAACACGACGAAAATTTTTGTTATTCGTTTTTATTAATATTGCGTCTATTTGAACGATTTTCAACGATCACAAAATGCTTGAAAGCAGTTATTTGCAGCAAAACAGCACGTTTTGAGCTTTAATCTGCGTTTTAACGCGTAAAACAGCATAAAACGACGAATTTTTTTATTATTCGTTTTTATTAATATTGCTTCTATATTTGAACATTTCAAAAGATCTAAAATGCTTGAAAATGCTTATTTTAGCAAAACAGCACGTTTTGAGCTTTTAATCTGCGATTTTTTAACGCGTAAAACAGCAAAACGTCGAAATTTTTATTATTCGTTTTTATTAATTTGCGTCTATTTGAACGATTTCAACGATCTAAAATGCTTGAAAATGCTTATTTTTAGCAAAACAGCGCGTTTTGAGCTTTAATCTGCGTTTTAACGCGTAAAACAGCATAAAAACGGCAAAATTTTTATTATTCGTTTTTATTAATATTGCGTCTATTTGAACGATTTCAGCGATCTAAAATGCTTGAAAATGCTTATTTTTCGCAAAACAGCACGTTTTGGCTTTAATCTGCGTTTTAACGCGTACATAACAGCATAAAACGACGGAATTTTTATTATTCGTTTTATTAATATTTAACTTCTGTTGAACGATTTCAGCGATCTAAAATGCTTGAAAATGATTATTTACGCAAAACAGCGTTTGAGCTTTAATCTGCGTTTTAACGCGTAAAACAGCAATAAAACGACGAATTTTTATTATTCGTTTTTTATTAATATTGCTTCTATTTGGGAAAGGGTTTAAAAGATCTAAAAATGCTTGAAAAAAGCTTATTTTTGGGAAAAAAAAGCAAAGTTTTGAGCTTTTTTTTGCGTTTTTTAAAGCGTAAAAAAGCTTAAAAAACCCCGAAATTTTTTTTATTTTTTTTTATTAAAATTGGTCTATTTGAACGATTTCAACGATCTAAAAGCTTGGGAAAAAGCTTATTTTAGCAAAACAGCACGTTTTGAGTTTAACCCCCGTTTTAACGCGTAAAAAGATAAAACGGGCGAATTTTTTATTATTCGTTTTTTTTTAATATTGCGTCTATTTGAACTATTTTAACGATCTAAAATGCTTGAAATTGTTTTTTTTTGGGAAAAAAGTTTTTAGTTTTTTAAACTGCGTTTTAACGGGGGGAAAACAGCATAAAACGACGAATTTTTAATTTTTCGTTTTTTATTAATATTGTTTTTGGTTTTGGTTTATTTCCAAAAGATCTAAAATGCTTTTAAAAAAGTTTTTTTTTAAACAAACACAAGTTTTGAGTTTTTAAACCCGGGTTTTTAAAGCGTAAAAAAATTAAAAAAGGGCGAAAAATTTTTTTTATTGTTTTTTTTAATATTGCGTCTATTTGAACGATTTTAACGATTAAAAAAGCTTAAAAATGCTTATTTCGGGAAAACAGCAACGTTTTGAGCTTTTTTAAACGCGTTTTTAAAGCGAAAACAGCATAAAAAAGAAAAATTTTTTATTCGTTTTTTAAAATTGCGTCTATTTGAACGATTTCAACGATCTAAAAAAGTTTTAAAATGCTTATTTTAGCAAAAACAGCACGTTTTTAGTTTTTAAACTGCGTTTTAACGCGTAAAAAAGCATAAAAAAAAGACGAAATTTTTATTATTTTGTTTTTTTTAAAAATTGCGTCTATTTTTTGATTTCAAAAATCTAAAAAAAAAAAAGCTTGAAAAAGCTTATTTTAGCAAAACAGCACGTTTTTAGCTTTTTAAACTGCGTTTTAACGCGTAAAACAGCATTTAAAAAAAACAAATTTTTTCCCCCCTTTTTTTTAAAATTTTCAAATTTTAACGATTTCAACGATCTAAAATGCTTTTAAAAAAGCTTATTTTAACAAAACAGCACGTTTTCCAATCTGCGTTTTAACCCCGTAAAACAGCATAAAAAAGGGCGAAATTTTTATTATTCGTTTTTATTAATATTGCGTCTATTTGAACGATTTCCCCAAAGATCTAAAAAAAGCTTGAAAATGCTTATTTTAGCAAAACAGAAGTTTTTAGCTTTTAAACTGCGTTTTAACGCGTAAAACAGCATAAAAAAAAGACGAATTTTTATTATTCGTTTTTATTAATTTGTTTTTATTTTAACGATTTTAACGATCTAAAAAAGCTTGAAAATGCTTTTTTTTAGCAAAACAGCACGTTTTTAGCCCAATCTGCGTTTTTTAAAGGAAAAAAGCCTAAAAAAGACGAAATTTTTTTAAATTTGTTTTTTTTAATATTGCTTCTATTTGAACGATTTCAAAAGATCTAAAAAAGCTTTTAAAAAAGCTTATTTTAAAACAAACGTTTTGAGTTTTTTAATTTGCGTTTTAACGCGTAAAACTGCATAAAAACGACGAATTTTTTATTATTCGTTTTTATTAATATTGTTTTTATTTGAACGATTTCAACATCTAAAAAAGCTTGAAAATGCTTTTTTTTAGCCAAAAAAGTTTTGGTTTTAATCTGGGGTTTTTTTAAAGCGTAAAAAATGCATAAAACACAAATTTTTTTTTATTCGTTTTTTTTAATATTGCTTCTATTTTAAAAGGGTTTTTAAACGGGGTCTAAAAAAAGCTTGAAAATGTTATTTTTCAAAAAAAGCACGTTTTTAAAATTTTTTTAAACTGCGTTTTAACGCGTAAAACAGCATAAAAAAGACGAAATTTTTTTTTTGGTTTTTTATTAATATTGCTTCTATTTGAACGATTTCAACGATCTAAAAAAGCTTGAAAATGCTTTTTTAGCAAAAAAAGCCCCGTTTTGAGTTTTTTTTCTTGCGTTTTAACCCTAAAACAGCATAAAAAGACGATTTTTTTTTATTCCCTTTTTTTTTTAATAGCTTCATTTGAACGATTTCAACGATCTAAAATGCTTGAAAATGCTTTTTTTTTAGCTAAACAGCAAGTTTTGAGCTTTAATCTGCGTTTTAACGCGTAAAAAAGCCTAAAAAACGACGAATTTTTATTATTCGTTTTTAAATTAAATTTTCCCTTTTAAGATTTCAACGATCTAAAATGCTTGAAAAAAAATTTTTTTAGCAAAAAAAAGCACGTTTTTAGTTTTAATCTGCGTTTTAACGCGTAAAAAAAGCATAAAAGCGACGAAATTTTATTATTCGTTTTTAAATACGCCATTTTTAAAAGATTTCAACGATCTTAAAAAAGCTTGAAAATGATTATTTTAGCAAAACAGCACGTTTTTAGTTTTAAAACCTGCTTTTAAGCAAAACAGCATAAAAAAGGGCGGGAAAATTTTTTTTATTCGTTTTTTAATTTTTGCGCCCTTTTTAAAGATTTCAACGATCTAAAATGCTTGAAAATGCTTAATTTTTTGCAAAACAGCAAGATTTTTTTTTAATCTGCGTTTTAACCCCGTAAAAAAGCATAAAAACGACGAATTTTTTTTATTCGTTTTTATTAATATTCTTTTTTTTTGAACAATTTAACGATCTAAAAAAGCTTTAAAAAGTTTTTTGAAAACAGCACGTTTTGAGCTTTTTAAACTGGTTTTTTAAAGCGTAAAAAAGCATAAAAAAGACGAAATTTTTTTTTATTTGTTTTTTTTAATATTGCGTCTATTTGAAAAGGGTTTCAAAGATCTAAAATGTTTTAAAATTTTTTATTTTTGCAAAAAAGCACGTTTTGAGTTTTTAACTGCGTTTTACCGCGTAAAACAGCATAAAACGACGGGAATTTTTTT
>NW_027047494.1:0-14456 GCF_025399875.1 Dalotia coriaria
AAAGGTAAAATGCTTTTAGATTTTAGTCGTTGAAATCATTCAAAGACGCAATTTTTAAAAAACGAATAATAAAATTTCTGCGTTTTTATGCTGTTTTACGCGTTAAAACGCAGATTAAAACTCAAAACGATGCTGTTTTGCTAAAAAAAAAGCATTTTCAAGCATTTTGTCGTTGAAACGTTCAAATAAGACCCAAAATTTTAAAAACGAATAATAAAAAATTTTGTCGTTTTTATGCTGTTTTTACGCGTTAAAACTCAGAAAAAAGCTCAAAACGTGCTGTTTTGCTAAAATAAGCATTTTAAGCATTTTAGGTCGTTGATATCGTTCAAAAGCAAATATTAATAAAAACGAAATAATAAAAATTTCGTCATTTTATGCTGTTTTTACGCGTTAAAACGCAGAAAAGCTCAAAACGGCTGTTTTGCTAAAATAAGCATTTTCAAGCATTTTAGATCGTTGAAATCGTTCAAATAGACGCAATATTAATAAAAACGAATAATAAAAATTTCGTCGTTTTTTTGCTGTTTTACGCGTTAAAACGCAGAATAAAGCCAAAACGTGCTGTTTTGCTAAAATAAGCATTTTCAAGCTTTTTAGATCGTTGAAATCGTTCAAATAGAAGCAATATTAATGAAACGAATAATAAAAAATTCGTCGTTTTTATGCTGTTTTGCGTTAAACCGGGTTAAAGCTCAAAACGTGCTGTTTTGCTAAAAAAAGCATTTTCAAGCATTTTAGATCGTTGAAATCGTTCAAATAGACGCAATTTAAAAAAACGAATAGTAAAAAATTCGTCGTTTTTATGCTGTTTTACGCGTTAAAACGCAGATTAAAGCTCAAACGGCTGTTTGCTAAAATAAGCATTTTAAGCATTTTAGATCGTTGAAATCGTTCAAATAGAAGCTATTAATAAAAAACGAATAATAAAAATTCGTCGTTTTTTGCTGTTTTACCGTTAAAACGCGTTAAAACTCAAAACTGCTGTTTTGCTAAAATAAGCATTTTCAAGCATTTTGATCGTTGAAATCGTTCAAATAGACGCAATATTAATAAAACGAATAATAAAATTTCGTCGTTTTTAGCGTTTTACGCGTTAAAAAGCTGATTAAAGCTCAAAACGTGATGTTTTGCTAAAATAAGCATTTTTAAGCATTTGATCGTTGAATCGTTCAAATAGACAATATTAATAAAAAACGTAATAAAATTGTCGTTTTATGCTGTTTTACGCGTTAAAACGCAGATTAAAGTCAAAACGTGCTGTTTTGCTAAAATAAGCATTTTCGCATTTTAGATCGTTGAAATCGTTTAAATAGAAGCAATTAATAAAAAACGAATAATAAAAATTCCATTTTATGCTGTTTAGCGTTAAAAGCGCAGATTTTAAAACTCAAAACGTGCTGTTTTTGCTTTTAAATAAAGCATTTTCAAGCATTTTAGATCGTTGAAACGTTCAAATGGACGCAATATTAATAAAACGAATAATAAAAATTTGTCGTTTTATGCTGTTTTACGCGTTAAACGCAGAATAAACTCAAAACGTGCTGTATTTGCTAAAATAAGCATTTCAAGCATTTTAAATCGTTGAATCGTTCCCAAAAAGAAGCAATATTAAAAACGAATAATAAAAATTTCTGTTTTTCGCATTAAAACAGAATAAAACTCAAAACGTCTGTTTTGCTAAAAAAGCTTTTCAAGCATTTTGATCGTTGAAATCTTTTAAATAGACGCAATATTAATAAAAAACGAATAATAAAAATTTCGTCGTTTTTTTGCTATTTTACGCGTTAAAACGCAGAATAAAGCTCAAAACGTGCTGTTTTGCTAAAATAAGCATTTTCAAGCATTTTAGATCGTTTAAATCGTTCAAAAGACGCAATATTAATAAAAACGAATAAAATTTCGTCTTTTTATGCTGTTTTACGCGTTAAAACGCAGAATAAAGCTCAAAACGTGCTGTTTTGCTAAAATAAGCATTTTGAAGCATTTTAGATCGTTGAAATCGTTCAAATAGAAGCAAATAATAAAAACGAATATTAAAAATTCGTCGTTTTTATGCTGTTTTACGCGTTAAAACGCAGAATAAAGCTCAAAACGTGCTGTTTTGCTAAAATAAGCATTTTCAAGAATTTTTAGATGTTGCAATCGTTCAAATAGAAGCAATATTAATAAAAACGAATAATAAAAAATTCGTCGTTTTTATGCTTTTACGCGTTAAAACTCAGATTAAAGCTCAAAACGTGCTGTTTTGCTAAAATAAGCATTTTCAAGCATTTTAGATCGTTAAAATTGTTCAAATGGACGCAATGTTAATAAAAGCGAATAATAAAGAATTTCGTCGTTGTTATGCTGTTTTACGCGTTAAAACGCAGAATAAAGCTCAAAACTGCTGTTTTGCTAAAATAAACATTTTCAAAGCATTTTCAAGCATTTTAAATCGTTGAAATCGTTCAAATAGAAGCAATATTAATAAAAACGAATAATAAAAATTCGTCGTTTTTTATGCTGTTTTACGCGTTAAAACGCAGATTAAAGCTCAAAACGTGCTGTTTTTGCTAAAATAAAACATTTTCAAGCATTTTAGATCGTTGAAATCGTTCAAATAGACGCAATATTAATAAAAACGAATAATAAAAATTTCGTCGTGTTTTTTGCTGTTCTACGCGTTAAAACGCAGATTAAACTCAAAACGTGCTGTTTTGCTAAAATAAGCATTTTCAAGCATTTTAGATCGTTGAAATCGTTCAAATAGAAGCAATATTAATAAAAATTCGTCGTTTTTATCTGTTTTACGCGTTAAAACGCAGAATAAAACTCAAAACGTGCTGTTTTGCTAATATAAGCATTTTCAAGCATTTTAGATCGTTGAAATCGTTTAAATAGAAGCAATATTAATAAAAACGAATAATAAAAATTCGTCATTTTATGCTGTTTTACGCGTTAAAACGCAGATTAAAGCTCAAAACGTGCTGTTTTGCTAAAATAAGCATTTTCAAGCATTTTAGATCGTTGAAATCGTTCAAATAGAACAATATTAATAAAAACGAATAATAAAAAATTCGTCATTTTTATGCTTGTTTTACGCGTTAAAACGCAGATTAAAGCTCAAAACGTGCTGTTTTGCTAAAATAAGCATTTTCAAGCATTTTAGATCGTTGAAATCGTTTAAATAGAAGCAATATTAATAAAAACGAATAATAAAAATTCGTCATTTTTATGCTGTTTTACGCGTTAAAACGCAGATTAAAGCTCAAAACGTGCTGTTTTGCTAAAATAAGCATTTTCAAGCATTTTAGATCGTTGAAATCGTTTCAAATAGAAACAATATTAATAAAAACGAATAATAAAAATTTCGTCGTTTTTATGCTGTTTTACGCGTTAAAACGCAGATAAACTAAAACGTGCTGTTTTGCTAAAATAAGCATTTTGAAGCATTTTAGATCGTTGAAATCGTTCAAATAGAAGCAATATTAATAAAAACGAATAATAAAAATTCGTCGTTTTTTATCTGTTTTACCGCGTTAAAACGCTGATTAAAGCTCAAAACGTGCTATTTTGCTAAAATAAGCATTTTCAAGCATTTTTAGATCGTTGAAATCGTTCAAATAGAAGCAATATGAATAAAAACGAATAATAAAAATTTGTCGTTTTTATGCTGTTTTACGCGTTAAAACGCAGATTAAAGCTCAAAACGTGCTGTTTTGCTAAAATAAGCATTTTCAAGCATTTTAGATCGTTGAAATCGTTTAAATAGAAGCAATATTAATAAAAACGAATAATAAAATTTCGTCGTTTTTATGCTGTTTTACGCGTTAAAACGCAGATTAAAGCTCAAAACGTGCTGTTTTGCTAAAATAAGCATTTTCAAGCATTTTAGATCGTTGAAATCGTTCAAATAGACGCAATATTAATAAAAACGAATAATAAAAATTTCGTCGTTTTTATGCTGTTTTCACGTTAAAACGCAGAATAAAGCTCAAAACGTGCTGTTTTGCTAAAATAAGCATTTTCAAGCATTTTTAGATTGTTGAAATCGTTCAAATAGACGCAATATTAATAAAAACGAATAATAAAAATTCGTCGTTTTATGCTGTTTTACGCGTTAAAAGCAGATTAAAGCTCAAAACGTGCTGTTTTGCTAAAATAAGCATTTTCAAGCATTTTAGATCGTTGAAATCATTCAAATAGACGCAATATTAATAAAAACGAATAATAAAAAATTTCGTCGTTTTATGCTGTTTTACGCGTTAAAACGCTGATTAAAACTCAAACGTGATGTTTTGCTAAAATAAACATTTCAAGCATTTTAGATCGTTGCAATCGTTCAAATAGACGCAATATTAATAAAAACGAATAATAAAAAATTCGTCGTTTTATGCTGTTTTCGCGTTAAAACGCAGATTAAAGCTAAAACGTGCTGTTTTGCTAAAATAAGCATTTTCAAGCATTTTAGATCGTTGAAATCGTTCAAATGAAGCAATATGAATAAAAACGAATAATAAAAATTTCGTCGTTTTTATGCTGTTTTACGCGTTAAAACGCAGATTAAAGCTCAAAACGTGCTGTTTTGCTAAAAATAAGCATTTTCAAAGCATTTTAGATCGTTGAAATCGTTCAAATAGACGCAATATTAATAAAAACGAATAATAAAATTTAGTCGTTTTTATGCTGTTTTACGCGTTAAAACGCAGAATAAAGTTCAAAACGTGCTGTTTTGCTAAAATAAGCATTTTCAAGCATTTTAGATCGTTGAAATCGTTCAAATAGAAGCAATATTAATAAAACGAATAATAAAAATTCGTCGTTTTTATGCTGTTTTACGCGTTAAAACGCAGATTAAAACTCAAAACGTGCTGTTTTGCTAAAATAAGCATTTTCAAAGCATTTTAGATCCCTTGAAATCGTTTTTAAAAAAACAATATTAATAAAAACGGAATAATAAAAATTCGTCATTTTTATGCTGTTTTACGCGTTAAAACGCAGATTAAAAGCTCAAAACTGCTGTTTTGCTAAAATAAAACATTTTCAAGCATTTTAGATCGTTGAAATCGTTCCCAAAAAGAAGCAATATTAATAAAAAAGAATAATAAAATTTCGTCGTTTTATGCTGTTTTACGCGTTAAAACGCAGAATAAAGCTCAAAACGTGCTGTTTTGCTAAAAAATAAGCATTTTTTAAGCATTTTAGATCGTTGAAATTTTAAAAAAAAAAAAAAAAAAAATTTTTTTTTTTTTTGGGGAAAAAAAAAAAAATTTTTTCTTTTTGCCAAAAAAATTTTTTGGGGTTTTTAAAGGAAAAAAAAAAAAGGAAAATTAAAAAAAATTTTTTTTTTTTAACCCTTTTTTTTTAAAAAAGGGGAAAAAAAAAAAAATTTTTTTTTAAAAAAGGGAAAATTTTAAAAAAAACCCAAAAAAAAATTTTAAAGGGTTTTTTTTTTGGGTTTTTTTTTTTAAATTAAAACGGGTTTTTCTTTAAAAAATTTTTTAAAAAAAGAAATTTTTTAAAATTTTTTAAAAAAAAAATTTAAAAAAAAAAAAATTTAAAAAATTTTTAAAAAAAAATTTTTTTTTGGGGGGGGAAAAAAAATTTAAAAAAGGGTTTTTTTTAAAAAAAAAATTTTTTTGAAAAAAAAAAAAAAAAATTTAAAAAATTTTTTCCCTTTTTGGTTTTTCCCCCTTTTTTAAAAAAAAATTTTTTTTTTTAAAAAATTTTTAAAAAAAATTTAAAAAAAAAAAAAAAAATTTTTTTTGGGGGTTTTTTTTTTAAAAACCCCGGGGTTTTTTAAAAAAAAAAAAACTTTTTTGTTTAAAAAAAATTTTTTAAAAAAAAAAAAAAAAAAAATTTTTTTTTTTTTAAAAAAAAAAAAAATTTTTTTTTTTTGGTTTAAAAAAAATTTTCCCCCGGGGTTTTTTAAAAAAACAAAAATTTTTAAAAAAAATTTTTTTTTTGGGGGAAAAATTTAAAAAAATTTTGGGGTTTTTTTTTTTTTTAAAAAAAAATTTTAAAAATTTTAAAATCCCCCTTTTGGGTTTTTTAAGCAATTTTTTAAAAAAGGGAAAAAAAATTTTTTTAAAAAAAGGAAAAAAAATTTTTTTTTGTTTTTCCCAAAAAAAAAATTTTTTAAAAAAAAAATTTTTTTTTAAAAAAAATTTTTTTGGGGAAAAAAAAAAAATTTTTTTTTTTAAAAAAAAGGGGAAAAATTTTTTTTTTTTAAAAAAAAAAAGTTTAAAAAAAAAACCCTTTTTAAAAAAAAATTTTAAAAAATTTTTTTTTTCTTTTAAAAAAAATTTTTTAAAAGAAAATTTAAAATTTTTCCCCCTTTTTTTTTGCTTTTAAAAAAAATTTTGGTTTTTTTTTTTAAAAAAAAAAAAAATTTTTCCCTTTTTTTTGGGTTTAAAAGGAAAAAAATTTAAAAAAAAAAAATTTTTTTTTTTAAATTTTTTAAAATTTTTTTCCAAAAAAAAAAGGGGTTTTTTTAAAAAAATTTTTTAAAAAAAAAATTTTGTTTTAAAATTTTTTGGGGGGGAAAATTTTGAATTTAAAAAAAAAAAAAAATTTTTTTAAAATTTTTTTAAAAAAATTTTTTTGGGGGGTTTTTTTTTTAAAAAATTTTTTTTTGGTTTTAAAGGAAAAACCAATTTTTTAAAAAAAAATTTTTTTTTTTTTGGGTTTTTTAAAAAAAAACCCAAAAAAATTTTTTAAAAAAAAAATTTAAAAATTTTTTTTTTTTTTCCAAAAAAAAAAAAAAAAAAAATTTTTTTTTAAAATTTTTTTTTTTCCCCTTTTAAAAATTTTTAAAAAAAAGCTTTTTTAAAAAAAAATTTTTTTTTTTTTGGTTTTCCCTTAAAAAAAATTTTTAAAAAAATTTTTTTAAAAAAAAAAATTTGGTTTAAAAAAAAAATAAAAATTTTTTAAAAAAAAAAATTTTAAATTTTTTGGGGGTTTTTTTAAAAAAAAAAAAAAAAGGGTTTTTTAAAAAAAAATTTTTTTTTTTTGGTTTTTTAAAAAAAATTTTTTAAAAAAATTTAAAAATTTTTTTTGGTTTTTTCGGAAAAAAAATTTAAAAAAAAAAAAATTTTTTTTTTTTAAATTTTTAAGCTTTTAAAAAGGGGGGAAAACCCCAAAAAAAAAAAAAAAAAAAAAAAAAATTTTTTTTTTTTTTTAAAAAAAAAAAAAAAATTTTTTTTTAAAAGGTTTTTTAAAAAATTTTTTTTTCCGGGGTTTTTTAAAAAAAAAAAAATTTAAAAAAATTTTTTTGGTTTTTAGGGGAAAAAAAAAATTTTAAAAAAACGTTTTTTGGTTTTTTTTAAAAATTTTTTTTAAAATTTTTTTAAAAAAAAAAAAAATTTTTAAAAAAGGGGGGTTTTTTTAAAAAAAAAAAAAAAAAATTTTTTTTTAAATTTTAAATTTAAAAAAAAAAATTTTTTAAAAAAAAAAAAACTTTTAAAAAAAATTTTGTTTTTTAAGGGTTTTTTGGGAAAAAACCAAAAAAAAAAACTTTTTTGCTTTTTTTTTAAAAAAAAAAAAATCAAAAAACCTTTTTTAAAAAAAATTTTAAAAAAAATTTTTTTTTCCCTTAAATTTTTTTTTTTGGGAAAAAAAAAAAAAAAAATTTTTTTTTTTTAAAAAAAAAAAATTTTGGGGGGGGCCCCCAAAAAAAAAAAAAAATTTAAAAAAGTTGTTTTTCTTTTTTTTAAAAAAAAAAAAAAATTTTTTTTAAAAAATTTTTTTTTTTAAAAAAAAAAAAAAAAATTTTTTTTTTTTTTAAAAAAAAAAAATTTTTTTTTTTTTTTTCCCAAAAAAAAGGGTTTAAAAATTTTTTTAAAAAAATTCGTCGTTTTTGTACTGTTTTACGCGTTAAAACGCGATTAAAAACTCAAAACGTTGCTGTTTTTGCTAAAATAAAAGCATTTTCAAGCATTTTTAGATCGTTGAATCGATCAAATAGACATAATATTAATAAAAACGGAATAATAAAAATTTCGTCGTTTTTATGCTGAACTTTACGCGTTAAAACGCTGTGATTAAAACTCCGGCAATGATGTTTTGCACAAATAAGCATTTTCAAGCATTTTAGATCGTTAGAAATCGTTCAAATAGACGCAATATTAATAAAAAACGAATAATAAAAATTCGTCGTTTTATGCTGTTTTACGCGTTAAAACGCAGATTAAAACTCAAAACGTGCTGTTTACTAAAATAAGCATTTTCAAGCATTTTAGATCCCCGGGAAATCGTTCAAATAGAAATATGAATAAAAACGAATAATAAAAATTTCGTCGTTTTATGCTGTTTACGCGTTAAAACGCAGATTAAAACTCAAAACGTGCTGTTTTGCACAAAATATGCATTTCAAGCATTTTAGATCGTTGAAATCGTTTAAATGAAACAATATTAATAAAAACGAATAGCAAAAATTCGTCATTTTTATGCTGTTTTACGCGTTGTTAAAACGCAGATTAAAGCTCAAAACGCTTGTTTTTATAAAATAAGCATTTTCAGAAGCATTTTTAGATCGATTTGAAATCACGTTCAAATAGACGCAATATTAATAAAAACGAATAATAATAAAAATTTCGTCGTTTTTTATGCTGTTTTTACGCGTTGACGCAGAATAAAACTCAAAACGTGCTGTTTTTGCTAAAATAAGCATTTTCAAGCATTTTAGATCGTTGAAATCGTTCAAATAGAAGCAATATGAATAAAAACGAATAATAAAAATTTCGTCGTTTTTATGCTGTTTTACGCGTTAAAACGCAGATTAAAGCTCAAAACGTGCTGTTTTACTTTAAAATATATGCATTTTCAAGCATTTTAGATCGTTGAAATCGTTTAAATGGAAGCAATGTGTGTAAAAACGAATAATAAAAAATTCGTCATTCTTATGCTGTTTTACGCGTTAAAACGCATAGATTAAAGCTCTAAATGTGCTGTTTGCTAAAATAAGCATTTTTCAAGCATTTTAGATTATTTGAAATCGTTCAAATAGCCGCAATATTAATAAAACGAATGGCCAAAAAAATTCGTCGTTTTATGCTGTTTTACGCGTTAAAACGCAGATTAAAGCTCAAAACGTGCTGTTTTGCTTTAAAATAAGCATTTTCAAGCATTTAGATCCGTTGATCGTTCCAAATAGAAGCAATATTAATAAAAACGAATAATAAAAATTCGTCGTTTTATGCTGTTTTACGCGTTAAAACGCAGATTAAAACTCAAAACGTGCTGTTTTGCTAAAATAAGCATTTTCAAGCATTTTAGATCGTTGAAATCGTTCAAATAGACGCAATATTAATAAAAAGAGCAGAATAATAAAAATTTCGTCGTTTTTATGCTGTTTACGCGCGTTAAAACGCTGATTAAAGCTCAAACGTGATGTTTTGCTAAAATAAGCATTTTCAAGCATTTTTTAGATCGTTGAAATCGTTCAAATAGACGCAATATTAATAAAAACAGATAATAAAAAATTCGTCGTTTTTATGCTGTTTTACGCGTTAAAACGCAGATTAAAGCTCCAGGCATGTTTGCTAAAAATAAGCATTTTCAAGCATTTTAGATCGATTGAAATCGTTCAAATAGAAGCAATATGAATAAAAACGAATAATAAAGAAATTTCGTCGTTTTTATGCTGTTTTACGCGTTAAAAACGCAGATTAAAAGCTCAAAACGTGCTGTTTTGCTGAAATATGCATTTTTCAAGCATTTTAGATCGTTGAAATCGTTTAAATAGAAGCAATATTAATAAAAACGAATAATAAAAAATTCGTCATTTTATGCTGTTTTACGCGTTAAAACGCAGATTACCAAAAGCTCAAAACGTGCTGTTTTGCTAAAATAAGCATTTTCAAGCATTTTTAGATCGTTGAAATCGTTCAAATAGACGCAATATTAATAAAACGAATAATAAAAAATTTCGTCGTTTTTATGCTGTTTTACGCGTTAAAACGATAAAGCACAAAACGTGCTGTTTTGCTAAAATAAACATTTTCAAGCATTTTGGAGTCGTTGGAAATCGTTCAAATAGACGCAATATTAAAAACGAATAATAAAAATTTCGTCACGTTTTTTATGCTGTTGTTTTTACGCGTTAAAACGCAGATTAAGCTCAAAACGTGCTGTTTTTGCTAAAATAAAAGCATTTTCAAGCATTTAGATCGTTTAGAAATCGTTCAAATAGACGCAATATTAATAAAAACGAATAATAAAATTTCGTCGTTTTTTATGCTGTTTACGCGTTAAAAACGATAAAGCTCAAAACGTGCTGTTTTTGCTAAAATAAAGCATTTTCAAGCATTTTAGATCGTTGAAATCGTTCAAATAGAAGCAATATTAATAAAAACTAATAATAAAAATTCGTCGTTTTATGCTGTTTTACGCGTTAAAACGCAGATTAAAACTCAAAACGTGCTGTTTTTGCTGAAATAAGCATTTTGAAGCATTTTTAGATCGTTGAAATCGTTCAAATAGAAGCAATATTAATAAAAACAGATAATAAAAAAATTCGTCGTTTTTTTAATGCTGTTTACGCGTTAAAACGCAGATTAAAGCTCAAAACGTGCTGTTTTTGCTAAAATAGCATTTTCGAAGCATTTTAGATCGTTGAAATCGTTTAAATAGAAGCAATAGTAATAAAACGAATAATAAAATTTTGTCGTTTTTTATGCTGTTGTTTTACGCGTTAAAACGCGAATTAAAGCTGAAAACGTGCTGTTTTGCTAAAATAAAAGCATTTTCAAGCATTTTTAAAATCGTTGAAATCGTTCAAATAGACGCAATATTAATAAAAACGAATAATAAAAATTTCGTCGTTTTTATGCTGTTTAACGCGTTAAAACGCGGGAATAAAGCTCAAAACGTGCTGTTTTGCTAAAATAGCATTTTCAAGCATTTTAGATCGTTGAAATCACGTTCAAAATAGACGCAATATTAATAAAAACGAATAATAAAAATTCGTCGTTTTTATGCGGTTTTACGCGTTAAAACGCGGGTCAAACTCAAAACGTGCTGTTTTGCTAAAATAAACATTTTCAAGCATTTAAGATCGTTGAAATCGTTCAAATAGAAGCAATATTAATAAAAACGAATAATAAAAATTTCGTCATTTTTAGCACTGTTTTACGCGTTAAAACGCAGATTAAAGCTCAAAACGTGCTGTTTTGCTAAAATAAAGCATTTTCAAAGCATTTTTAGATTGTTGAAATCGTTCAAATAGACGCAATATTAATAAAAACGAATAGTAAAAATTCGTCGTTTTTATGCTGTTTTGCGCGCGTTAAAACGCAGATTAAAAACTCAAAACGTGCTGTTTTTTGCTAAAATAAAAAGCATTTTCAAGCATTTTAGATCGTTGAAATCGTTCAAATAGAGAAGCAATATTAATAAAACGAATAATAAAAATTCGTCGTTTTATGCTGTTTTACGCGTTAAAAAGCAGATTAAGCTCAAAACGTGCTGTTTTGCTAAAATAAGCATTTTCAAGCATTTTTAGATCGTTGAAATCACGTTCAAATAGACGCAATATTAATAAAAACAAATAATAAAAATTTCGTCGTTTTTATGCTGTTTTACGCGTTAAAACGCTGATTAAAACTCAAAACGTGCTGTTTTGCTAAAATAAGCATTTTCAAGCATTTTAGATCGTTGAAATCGTTCAAATAGAAAATATTTAAAAAAAAACGAATAATAAAAATTCGTCATTCTTATGCTGTTTTTCGCGTTAAAACGCAGATTAAAGCTCTAAATGTGCTGTTTTGCTAAAATAAGCATTTTTTAAGCATTTTTAGATTGTTGAAATCGTTCAAATAGCCGCAATATTAATAAAAACGAATAGTAAAAAATTCGTCGTTTTTTTGCTGTTTTACGCGTTAAAACGCAGATTAAAACTCAAAACGTGCTGTTTGCTAAAAAAGCATTTTCAAGCATTTTAGATCGTTGAAATCGTTCAAATGAAGCAATATTAATAAAAACGAATAATAAAAAATTCGTCGTTTTTTTGCTGTTTTACGCGTTAAAACGCAGATTAAAGCTCAAAACGTGCTGTTTTGCTAAAATAAGCATTTTCAAGCATTTTTTGATCGTTGAAATCGTTAAAATAGACGCAATATTAATAAAAACGAATAATAAAAATTTCGTCGTTTTTTTGCTGTTTTACGCGTTAAAACGCTGATTAAAGCTCAAACGTGATGTTTGCTAAAATAAGCATTTTCAAGCATTTTAGATCGTTGAAATCGTTCAAATAGACGCAATATTAATAAAAACGAATAATAAAAAATTCGTCGTTTTATGCTGTTTTACGCGTTAAAACGCAGATTAAAGCTCAAAACGTGCTGTTTTTTCTAAAATAAAGCATTTTCAAGCATTTTAGATCGTTGAAATCGTTCAAATAGAAGCAATGAATAAAAACGAATAATAAAAAATTTTGTCGTTTTTATGCTGTTTTACGCGTTAAAACGCAGATTAAACTCAAAACGTGCTGTTTTGCTAAAATAGCCCTTTTCAAGCATTTTAGATCGTTGAAATCGTTTAAATAGAAGCAATATTAATAAAAACGAATAATAAAAATTCGTCATTTTTTTGCTGTTTTACGCGTTAAAACGCCGATTAAAGCTCAAAACGTGCTGTTTTGCTAAAATAAACATTTTCAAGCATTTTAGATCGTTGAAATCCGTTCAAATAGACGCAATATTAATAAAAAAGAATAATAAAAATTTCGTCGTTTTTTATGCTGTTTTACGCGTTAAAAAGCAGTAAAACTCAAAACTGCTGTTTGCAAAATAAAACATTTTCAAGCATTTAGATCGTTGAAATCGTTCAAATAGACGCAATATTAATAAAACGAATAATAAATTTCGTCGTTTTATGCTGTTTTTCGCGTTAAAACGCAGATTAAAACTCAAAACGTGCTGTTTTGCTAAAATAAGCATTTTCCAAGCATTTTAGATCGTTGAAATCGTTCAAATAGACGCAATATTAATAAAAACGAATAATAAAAATTTCGTCGTTTTTATGCTGTTTTACGCGTTAAAACGCAGAATAAAACTCAAAACGTGCTGTTTTGCTAAAATAAGCATTTTCAAGCATTTTAAATCGTTGAAATCGTTCAAATAGACGCATATTAATAAAAACGAATAATAAAAATTTCGTCGTTTTATGCTGTTTAACGCGTTAAAACGCAGAATAAAGCTCAAAACGTGCTGTTTTGCTTTAAAATAAGCATTTTCAAGCATTTTAGATCGTTGAAATCGTTCAAATAGACGCAATATTAATAAAAACGAATAATAAAAAATTCGTCGTTTTTATGCGGTTTACGCGTTAAAACGCAGATTAAAACTCAAAACGTGCTGTTTTGCTAAAATAAGCATTTCGAAGCATTTTAGATCGTTGAAATCGTTCAAATAGAAGCAATATTAATAAAAACGAATAATAAAAATTTCGTCATTTTATGCTGTTTTACGCGTTAAAACGCAGATTAAAACTCAAAACGTGCTGTTTTGCTAAAATAACATTTTCAAGCATTTTAGATTGTTGAAATCGTTCAAATAGACGCAATATTAATAAAAAAGAATATTAAAATTCGTCGTTTTATGCTGTTTTACGCGTTAAAACGCAGATTAAAACTCAAAACGTGCTGTTTTGCTAAAATAAACATTTTCAAGCATTTTTAGATCGTTGAAATCGTTCAAATAGAAGCAATATGAATAAAAACGAATAATAAAAATTTCGTCGTTTTTTTGCTGTTTACGCGTTAAAACGCAGATTAAAGCTAAAACGTGCTGTTTTGCTAAAATATGCATTTTCAAGCATTTTAGATCGTTGAAATCGTTTAAAATGGAAGCAATATTAATAAAAACGAATAATAAAAATTCGTCATTTTTATGCTGTTTTACGCGTTAAAACGCGTTAAAACTCAAAACATTCTGTTTTGCTAAAATAAAGCATTTTCAAGCATTTTAGATCGTTGAAATCGTTCAAATAGACGCAATATTAATAAAAACGAAAAATAAAAATTTCGTCGTTTTTATGCTGTTTTACGCGTTAAAACGCAGAATAAAGCTCAAAACTCTGTTTTGCTAAAATAAGCATTTTCAAGCATTTTAGATCGTTGAAATCGTTCAAATAGAAGCAATATTAATAAAAACGAATAATAAAAATTCTCATTCTTATGCTGTTTTACGCGTTAAAACGCAGATTAAAAGCTCAAAATTGCTGTTTTGCTAAAATAAGCATTTTCAAAAACATTTTAGATTGTTGAAATCGTTCAAATAGCCGCAATATTAATAAAAAAGAATAAATAAAAATTCGTCGTTTTTATGCTGTTTTACGCGTTAAAACGCAGATTAAAACTCAAAACGTGCTGTTTTGCTAAAATAAGCATTTTAAAAATTTTTTCGTTAAAACGTTAAATAAAGCTATTTAAAAAAAAAAAAATAAAAAAACTGTTTTTTTTTAGCGTTTTTTCC
>NW_027047495.1:0-14451 GCF_025399875.1 Dalotia coriaria
AAACGCGTTTTAAATTTTTTTTTCGTTTAAAAGCAATTAAAACTTTAAAAAATTGTTTTTTAAAAAAGCATATTAACAAGATTTAAATCGTTTTGAAGCTTTTTTAAAACGAAAAAAAATTTTCCCTTTTTTCTGTTTTAGGTTAAAAAAACAATTAAAAATAAAAAAGGGTGTTTTTTTAAAAGAACATTTTAATAAGATTAAATCTTCAAAAAACTTTAATAAAAAAGAAAATAAAACGTCGTTTTTTTTGGTTTTAGGGTTAAAACGCTGAAAAGTCAAAAGGCTTTTTTAAAAAGATTTTAAAATTTTGTCGTTAAAAGTTTAGCGAAATGAAAAAAAAGTAAAAAACGTCGTTTTATGCTTTTTTGCTTAAAAAGCGAAAAAAATCAAAAGGCTTTTTTTAAAAAAGATTTTAAATTTTAAACTTTTAAACGTTAAAAAAGCAAAATTTTTAAAAAAAAAAATAAAAATTTCTCTTTTAGTGTTTTACCCTTAAAAGGGAATTAAAATAAAAACCGTTTTTTAAATTTTTTTAAGCTTTTTGCGTTAAACGTTTTTTAAAAAAGCTTTTAAAAACAATCAAAAAAACATTTTTAGTGTTTTACCTTAAAAGCAATTAAAATAAAGGGTTTTTAAAATCATTTTAAGCTTTTAGCTTAAAGTTTAAAATGCTTTTAAAAAAGAAAAATTTAAAAATTTGTCGTTTTATCGTTTAGCGTTAAAAAAAAAAATAAAACGGTGTTTTGCTTTAAAAAAAAATTTTTAACTTTTTTTTCTAAATCTTCGTAAAAAAAAAAAATTTAAAAAAAAATAATAAAAAAACCCTTTTTTTTTTTCGCGTTTAAAAACGTTAAAAAAAAAACGGGGTTTTGCTAAAATGCTTTTCAAGCATTTTAGATTTTAAATGTTAAATGGGCCCCAAAAAAATAAAAAAAAATAAAAAATTTTGTTTTTAGTTTTACGCGTTAAACGCAGATTAAAGCTCAAAAAGGGGTTTTGCTAAAATAAGCATTTTCAAACATTTTAGATCGTTGAAATGTTTAAATAGAAGCAATATTAATAAAAACGAATAATAAAAATTTCGTCGTTTTATGCTGTTTTACGCGTTAAAACGGATTAAAGCTCAAACGTGCTGTTTGCTTAAATAAGCATTTTCGCATTTGATCGTTGAAATGTTTAAATAGAACTATTAATAAAAAGAATAAAAAAATTCCATTTTATGCTTTTACGCGTTAAACGCAGATTAAACTCAAACTGCTGTTTGCTAAATAAGCATTTTCAAGCATTTTAGATCGTGAAACGTTCAAATAGAGCAATTAATAAAAACAATAATAAAAATTCTTCGTTTTGTTTACGCGTTCGGAAAGTCAAAACGTGCTGTTTGCTAAATAAGCATTTTAAGCATTTTAATCGTGAAATGTTAATGAAGAATAATAAAAACGAATAAAAAACGTCTTTTATGCTTTTACGCGTTAAACGCAGATTAAACTCAAAACGTGCTGTTTTGCTAAATAAGCATTTTCAAGCATTTTAGATCGTGAACGTTCAAATAGGCGCAATATTTAAAAAAAACGAATAATAAAAATTCGTCGTTTTTATGCTGTTTTACGCGTTAAAACGCAGATTAAAACTCAAAACGTGCTGTTTTTTCTAAAATAAGCATTTTTCAAGCATTTTAGATCGTGAAATCGTTCAAATAGAAGCAATATTAATAAAAACGAATAATAAAAAATTCGTCGTTTTTATGCTGTTTTACGCGTTAAAACGCAGATTAAAGCTCAAAACGTGCTGTTTTGCTAAAATAAGCATTTTCAAGCATTTTAGATCGTTGAAATCGTTCAAATGACGCAATATTAATAAAAACGAATAATAAAAATTTTGTCGTTTTTATGTGTTTTACGCGTTAAAACGCAGATTAAGCTCAAAACTGCTGTTTTGCTAAAATAAGCATTTTCAAGCATTTTAGATCGTTGAAATCGTTCAAATAGAAGCAAAATTAATAAAAACGAATAATAAAAATTCTCGTTTTTATGCTGTTTTACGCGTTAAAACGCAGATTAAAAACTCAAAACGTGCTGTTTTGCTAAAATAAGCATTTTCAAGCATTTTAGATCGTTTAAAACGTTAAAAGAGCAATAAAAATAATAAAAACGAATAATAAAATTCTGTCGTTTTTAGCTGTTTTACGCGTTTTAAAAAGCAGATGCTCAAAACGTGCTGTTTTGCTAAATAAGCATTTTCAAGCATTTTAGATCGTTGAAATCGTTCAAATAGACGCAATATTAATAAAAACGAATAATAAAAATTTCGTCGTTTTTTTGCTGTTTTACGCGTTAAAACGCAGATAAAGCTCAAAACGTGCTGTTTTGCTAAAATAAACATTTTCAAGCATTTTAGATCGTTGAAATCGTTCAAATAGAAGCAATATTAATAAAAACGGGAAAAATAAAAATTCGTCGTTTTATGCTTGTTTTACGCGTTAAAACGCAGATTAAAGCTTAAAAAGTGCTGTTTTGCTAAAATAAGCATTTTCAACATTTTAGACGTTGAATCGTTCAAATAGCGCATATTAATAAAAAAGAATAATAAAAATTCGTCGTTTTTATGCTGTTTTACGCGTTAAAACGCAATTAAGCTAAAAGTTGTGTAAAATAAGCATTTAACTTTTAACTAAATCGTCTAAGTTTATAAAAACGATAATAAACTCGTTTTAAAGTTTTACGCGTTAAAACGAGGTTAAAAACTCAAAAAAGTGCTGTTTTGCTAAAAAAAAAGCATTTTCAAGCATTTTAGACGTTGAAATCGTTCAAATGACGCAATAAAATAAAAAAGAATAATAAATTCTGTTTTTAGCTGTTTCACGCGTTAAAACGCAGATAAAGCTCAAAAAGGCTGTTTTGCTAAAATAAGCATTTTCAAGCATTTTAGATCGTTGAAATCGTTCAAAACGCAAATTAATAAAAAAGAATATAAAATTTCGTCGTTTTAGCTGTTTTAGCGTTAAAACGCAGAATTAAAACTCAAAACGTGCTGTTTTGCTAAAATAAGCATTTTCAAGCTTTTAGATCGTTGAACCCTTCAAAAGGGGCAATATTAATAAAACGAATAATAAAATTCGTCGTTTTTATGCTGTTTTACGCGTTAAAAAGCAGATTAAGCTAAAAAGTGCTGTTTGCTAAAATAAGCATTTTCAAGCATTTTTTGATCGTTGAACGTTCAAAAGACGCAAATTAATAAAAACGAATAATAAAATTCGTCGTTTTATGCTGTTTACGCGTTAAAAAGCGATTAAACAAAACGTGCGTTTTGCTAAAAAAAAAGCATTTTCAGCATTTTAAACGTTGAAACGTTAAATAGACGCAATATTAATAAAAACAATAATAAAAATCGTCGTTTTATGCTGTTTTACGTTAAACGCAGATTAAAACTCAAAACTGCTGTTTTGTTAATAAGCATTTTTTAAGCATTTAGATCGTTGAAATCGTTAAAAGAAGCATTATTAATAAAAACGAATAATAAAAATTTCTCGTTTTTATGCTGTTTAACGCGTTAAAACGCAGATTAAAGTAAAACGTGTGTTTGCTAAAATAAGCATTTTCAAGCATTTAATCGTTGAAATCGTTTAAATAGAAGCAATATTAATAAAAACGAATAATAAAAATTCGCTTTTAGCTGTTTTACGCGTTAAACGCAGAATTTAAAACTCAAACGTGCTGTTTTGCTAAAATAAGCATTTTCAAGCATTTTAGTCGTGAAACTCGTTCAAATAAGACGCAATATTAATAAAAACGAATAATAAAAATTCGTCGTTTTATGCTGTTTTCGCGTTAAAACGCAGAATAAAGCTCAAAACGTGCTGTTTTGCTAAAATAGCATTTTCAAGCATTTTAGATCGTTGAAATCGTTCAAATAGAAGCAAAATTAATAAAAACGAATAATAAAATTTTGTCGTTTTAAGCTGTTTTACGCGTTAAAACGCAGATTAAAAACTCAAAATGCTGTTTTTGCTAAAATAAGCATTATTTAAAACATTTTAGATGGGTTTAAATCGTTTAAATAGACGCAATATTAATAAAACAAAAAATAAAAATTCGTCGTATTTAAAACGTTTTACGCGTTAAAACGCGATTAAAGCTCAAAACGGCTGTTTTGCTAAAATAAGCACAAGCATTTTAGATTGTTGGGAAAAAGTTAAATGAGCAATATTAATAAAAAACAATAATAAAAATTCGTCGTTTTATGCTGTTTTACGCGTTAAAACGCAGATTAAAACTCAAAAAAGTGCTGTTTTGCTAAAATAAGCATTTTAAGCATTTTAGATCGTTGAAATCGTTCAAATAGAAGCAATATTAATAAAAACAAAAAATAAAAATTTTGTCGTTTTATGCTGTTTTACGCGTTAAAACGCAGATTAAAGCTCAAAACGTGCTGTTTTGCTAAAATAAGCATTTTCGCATTTTAGATCGTTGAAATCGTTCAAATAGGCAATATTAATAAAAAAGAATAATAAAAATTGCGTTTTATGCTGTTTTAGCGTTAAAACGCAGATTAAAGCTCAAAAAGTGCTGTTTTTTGCTAAAATAAGCATTTTCGCATTTAGATCGTTGAAATCGTTCAAATAGACGCAATATTAATAAAAAAAAGAATAATAAAAATTTCTGTCGTTTTATGCTGTTTTTCCCCGTTAAAAAGCAGATTAAAGCTCAAAAAGTGCTGTTTTGTTAAATAAGCATTTTCAAGCATTTAGATCGTTGAAATCGTTTAAATAGAGCATTATTAATAAAAACGAATAATAAAAATTTCGTCGTTTTATGCTGTTTAACGCGTTAAAACGCAGATTAAAAACTCAAAACGTGCTGTTTTGCTAAAATAAGCATTTTCAAGCATTTAGATCGTTGAAACCCTTAAATAGAAGCAATATTAATAAAAAAACGAATAATAAAAATTCGTCATTTTTTTGCTGTTTTACGCGTTAGAACGCAGATTAAAGCTCAAAAAGTGCTGTTTTGCTAAAATAAAACATTTTCAAGCATTTTAGATCGTGGAAACCGTTCAAATAGACGCATATTAATAAAAACGAATAATAAAAAATTTTGTCGTTTTATGCTGTTTTGCGTTATAACGCAGAATAAAGCCAAAACGTGCTGTTTTGCTAAAATAAGCATTTTCAAGCATTTTAGATCGTTGAAATCGTTCAAAGAAGCAATATTAATAAAACGAATAATAAAATTTCGTCGTTTTATGTTTTACGCGTTGAGATTAAAGCTCAAACGTGCTGTTTTGCTAAAATAAGATTATAAAGCATTTAGATTTGAAATGTTTAAATAGACGCAATATTAATAAAAAAAAATAAAATTTTAAAGGTTTTACGCGTTAAAACGAAAAGCTCAAAACGTGCTGTTTGTAAAATGGTTGCCATTTTAGATTGTGAAATCGTTCAAAAAGATCGTTGAAATCGTTCAAATAGAAGCAATATTCGCAAAAACGAATAATAAAAAATTCGTCGTTTTTATGCTGTTTTACGCGTTAAAAAGCAGATTTAGCTCAAAGGCATTGCCTTTTGCTAAAATAGCGGTTACCGGTTTAGATCGTTAAGGAAATCGTTCAAATAGGAGCAATATTAATAAAAACGAATAATAAAAATTTCGTCGTTTTATGCTGTTTTACGCGTTAAAACGCAGATTAAAACTCAAAACGTGTGCTGTTTTTGCTGAAATAAGCATTTTCGAAGCATTTTAGATCGTTTGAAATCGTTTTAAAGTAGAGCGTATTAGTAATAAAGCGGTATAAAAATTCATCGTTTTATACTTTGTTTACGCGTTAAAACGCGGGTAAAGCTCAAAACGTGCTGTTTTGCTAAAATAAGCATTTTCAAGCATTTAGATCGTTGAAATCGTTCAAATAGACACAATATTAATAAAAACGAATAATAAAAATTTCGTCGTTTTTATGCTGTTTTACGCGTTAAAACGGTAAAACAAAACGTGCTGTTTTGCTAAAATAAAGCATTTTTCAAGCATTTTAGATCGTTGAAATCGTTCAAATAGGCCGTATTAATAAAAACGACGTAAAAAATTGTGTTTTTATGCTTTATTTTACGCGTTAAAACGCAGATTAAAGCTCAAAACGTGCTGTTTTGCTAAAATAAGCATTTTAATGCGGTACAGATCGTTGGAATCGTTCAAATAGAAGCAATATTGCGGCAGGCCAAAAAGTTCGTCACGTTTTTACGTACTGTTATACGCGTTAAAACGCAGTTAAGCAAACGTGCTGTTTTGCTAAAATAAGCAGTTGCAAGCATTTTTAGATCGTTGAAATCGATTTCAAATAGAACAGCCAGCCCCAAAGCGAATAGTAAAATTTTGATGCCGTTTTGCCGCTGTTTACGCGTTAAAACGCCAATTCGAAACAAAAGCGTGCTGTTTCGGCCTGGCGGCTGTTATTTTGGTGGGCGTCGTTCAAATAGACGCAGTATTAATAAAACGAATAATAAAAATTTACAGTGGTTTTATGCTGTTTACGCTAAAACGCAGAATAAAACTCAAACGATGCTGTTTTGCTAAAATAAGCATTTTCAAGCATTTTAGATCGTTGAAATCGTTCAAAATAGAAGCAATATTAATAAAAACGAATAATAAAAAAATTCGTCGTTTTATGCTGTTTACGCGTTAAAACGCAGATTAAAGCTCAAAACGCGTGCTGTTTTGCTAAAATAAGCATTTTAATGCATTTTAAATCCCGTTGGAATCCTCGTTCAAATAGACGCAATATTAATAAAAAGCAAATATTAAAAAATTCGTCGTTTTGCTGTTTTTGCGCGTTAAAACGCAGATTAAACTCAAAACGTGTTGTTTGCTAAATGTTATTTTTCAAGCATTTTAGATCGTTGGAAATCGTTTAAAATAGAGCGTATTAATAAAGCGGGCAAGCCAAAATTTCGTCGTTTTTATGCTGTTTACGCGTTAAAACGCAGATTAAAGAAAACGTGCTGTTTTGCTTAAATAAGCATTTTCAGAAGCATTTTAGATCGTGCGAAATCGTTTTAAATAGAAACTAATAGTAATAAAACAAATAATAAAAATTCGTCATTTTTATGCTGTTTTACGCGTTAAAACGCAGATTAAAACTCCGGCAATGCTGTTTTGCACTAAATAGCGGCATTTTAGATCGTTGAAATCGTTCAAATAGACGCAATCAGTAATAAAACAGACCAATAAAAATTCGTCGTTTTTATGCTGTTTTACGCGTTAAAACGCAGATTAAACACAAAACGTGCTGTTTTAAAACCAGCATTTTCAGCGTACGGTGGGTATGATAAATTCCGGCCAGATGCAATATTAGTAAAAGCCGAATAATAAAAATTTGTCGTTTTTTATGCTGTTTTTACGCGTTAAAACGCAGATTAAAGCTCAAAACGTGCTGTTTGCTTAAATAAAGCATTTTCAAGCATTTTAGATCGTTGAAATCGTTTACGTAGAAACAATATTAATAAAAACAAATGGCAAAAATTCACGTCGGCATGCTGTTTTACGCGTTGAAAACGCAGATTAAAGCTGCGCTCAAACATTAGCACCGACAAAATGCGCATTTTCAGCGGTACCGGCTCGATTTAAATCGTTCAAACCGGGCGCAATATTAATAAAAAGCAAATAATAAAAATTCGTCGTTTTATGCTGTTTTACGCGTTAAAACGCAGATTAATGCACAAAACGTGCTGTTTTGCTAAAATAAAGCATTTTCCAAGCATTTTAGATCGTTGAAATCGTTCAAATAGGAAGCGTAATAGCCAGAATTAATAAGAATTTTGTCGTTTTTATGCTGTGCGCGTTAAAACGCCGCAGATTAAAGCTCAAAACGTGCTGTTTTGCTAAAAATAAGCATTTTCCAGCATTTTAGATCGCGAAATCGTTCAAACCAGACGCAATATTGGCAAAAACGAATAATAAATTTTCATCGGTTTTTTATGCTGCGTTCGGCACGGGTTAAGCAAAACGTGCTGTTTTGCTAAAATAAGCATTTTTCAAAGCATTTTAGATCGTTGAAATCACGTTCAAATAGAAGCAATAATAATAAAAACGAATAATAAAATTTGTCGTTTTTATGCTGTTTTGCGCGTTAAAACGCAGATTAAAGCTCAAAACGTGCTGTTTGTAAAATATGCATTTTTCAAGCATTTTAGATCGTTGAAATCGTTCAAATAGACGCAATAATGATAATAAAAACGAATAATAAAAATTTTACATGGGCGTTAAAACAAAACGACGAAGAACGTTCTGGTGAAATCGACGAATGAGCAATATTGGCAAAAACAGATAATAAAATTCGTCGTTTTTTATGCTGTTTTACGCGTTAAAACGCAGATTAAAAGCATCAAAACGTGCTGTTTTGCACAAAATAAAAGCATTTTCAAAAGCATTTTAGATCGTTGAAATCGTTCAAATAGAAGCAATAATAAAAAACGGGTAGCCAAAAGTGTCGTTTTTTATGCTGTTTACGCGGTTAAAACGCAGATTAAAGCTCAAAAACGTGCTTGTTTTGCTAAAATAAAGCATTTTCAAGCATTTTAGATCGTTGAAATCGTTCAAATAGACGCAATATTAATAAAAACGAATAATAAAAATTCGTGAACATGCTGTTTTACGCGTTAAAACGCAGATTGAAACAAAGCGTGCTGTTTTTGCTAGAGCCGCGCAAGCGGTACGAATCGTTGAAATCGTTCAGAATGAGCAATATTAATAAAACGAATAATAAAAAATTCATCGTTTTATGCTGTTTACCGCGTTAAAACGCAGATTAAAGCTCAAAACTTGATGCTGTTTTAACAAAATAAGCATTTTCAGAACAAGTCGTTGAAATCGTTCAAATAGACGCAATAAAAATAAAAACGAATAATAAAAATTTCGACGTTTTTGGCTGTTTTACGCGTTAAAACGCGGAATAAACTCAAAACGATGCTGTTTTTGCAAAACAGCATTTCAAACGTACCCCAAGATCGTTGGGAAATCGTTCAAATAGACGCAATATTAATAAAAACGAATAATAAAATTTCGTCGTTTTTATGCTGTTTACGCGTTAAAACGCAGATTAAAGCCTCAAAACGTGCTGTTTTGCTAAAATAAGCATTTTCAAGCATTTTTAGATCGTTGAAATCGTTCAAATAGAAGCAATAATGGCAAAAACGAATAATAAAAAAATTCGTCGTTTTATGCTGTTTTACGCGTTAAAACGCAGATTAAAGCTTAAAACGTGCTGTTTTGCTAAAAATAAAGCATTTTCAAGCATTTTTAGATCGTTGAAATCGTTCAAATGGGCCGCAATATTAATAAAAACAGATAATAAAATTTCGTCGTTTTATGCTGTTTTACGCGTTAAAACGCTGATTATAGCTCAAAACGTGCTGTTTTGCTAAAATAAACATTTTCAAGCATTTTATATCGTTGAAATCACCGTTCAAATAGACTACGCAATATTAATAAAAACAAATAATAAAAATCGTCGTTTTTATGCTGTTTTACGCGTTAAAACGCAGATTAAAGCTCAAAACGTGCTGTTTTGTTAAAATAAAAGCATTTTCAAGCATTTTAGATCGTTGAAATCGTTCAAATAGAAGCATTATTAATAAAAACGAATAATAAAATTTCGTCGTTTTATGCTGTTTACGCGTTAAAACGCAAGATTAAAAGCTCAAAACGTGCTGTTTTGCTAAAATAAGCATTTTTCAAGCATTTAGATCGTTGAAATCGTTAAATAGAAACAGCCGTATAAAAACAGGTAGCCAAAATTCGTCATTTTTTATGCTGTTTACGCGTTAAAACGCAGATTAAAGCTCAAAACGTGCTGTTTTGCTAAAGTAAACATTTCCATTTGTGCGGTCGTTAGTGTTCAGTAGACGCAGTATTGGCAAAAACGAATAATAAAATTTCGTGGTGCATATGTTTTACGCGTTACCAACGCAGATAAAGCTCAAAACGTGCTGTTTTTGCTAAAATAAGCATTTTCAAGCATTTTAAGTCGTTGAAATCGTTTCAAATAGAAATATTAATAAAAAATGAATAATAAAATTTTCGTCGTTTTATGCTGTTTTACGCGTTAAAACGCAAGGTCAAAACTCAAAACGTGCTGTTTTGCTAAAATAAGCATTATAAAGCATTTTAGATGGTTGAAATCACGTTCAAATAGACGCAATAATAAAAAACAAATAATAAAAAATTCAGTATTATTTTATGCTGTTTTACGCGTTAAAACGCAGATTAAAACTCAAAACGTGCTTTCATTTTTTGCTAAAGTAGCATTTTCGGCGGCGACGTCGTTGTCGTTCCAAATAGAAGCAGTATTAATAAAAACGAATAATAAAAATTCGTCGTTTTATGCTGTTTTACGCGTTAAAACGCAGATTAAAAGCTCAAAACGTGCTGTTTTGCTAAAATAAGCAGTTGCAAGCGGCACGATCGTTACAAATCGTTCAAGTAGAACAATAAGTAATAAAAACGAATAATAAAAATTTCGTCCGTTTTTTATGCTGCTTTTACGTTAAAACGCGGTTAAAATAAAAAGAAACAGTACTTTCAATTTTGCTGGTAACGACTCAAGCATTTTGGAATCGTTGCGTCGTTTAAATAGAAGCAATATTAATAAAATAGATAGCAAAAAAATTTCGTGTTTATGCCATTTTACGCGTTAAACGCAGATTAAAGCTTAAAACGATACTGTTTTGCGTCGCCCATTTCAAGCATTTGCCAGGTGGAACAGGAAATCGTTCAAATGGGCATAATGTAATAAAAACGAATAATAAAAATTTCGTCGTTTTTATGCTGTTTTACCGCGTTAAAACGCAGAATAAAAGCAAAACATTAACTTTGTTTTGCTAAAATAAGCATTTTCAAGCGCATTTTAGATCGTTGGAAATCGTTCAGAAATAGAAGCAATATTAATAAAACAGATATCACCGTCGTTTTTTATGCTGTTTTACGCGTTAAAACGCAGATTAAAACTCAAAAACGTGTGCTGTTTTGCTAAAATAAGCATTTTAATGCGGTACGCGTCATTGCGTCATTCAAATAGACGCAATATTAATAAAAAACAAATAATAAAAAAATTCGTCGTTTTATGCTGTTTTGCGTTAAAACGCAGATTAAAACTCAAAACGTGCTGAAATAAGCATTTTCAGAAGCATTTTTAGATCGTTGAAATCGTTCAAATAGAAGCAATATTAATAAAAGAGCGAATAATAAGAAATTTCGTCGTTTTTATGCTGTTTTACGCGTTAAACGCAGATTAAAGCTCAAACGTACATTTTTGCTTAAATAAGCATTTTCAGCATTTTTAGATCGTTGAAATCGTTTTAAATAGAAGCAATATTAATAAAAACAAATAATAAAAATTCGTCATTTTTATGCTGTTTTACGCGTTAAAACGCAGATTAAAGCTCAAAACGTGCGCGTTTTGCTAAATAAGCATTTTTCAGCATTTTAGATCGTTGAAATCGTTCAAATAGACGCAATATTAATAAAACGAATAATAAAAATTCGTCGTTTTTATGCTGTTTTACGCGTTAAAACGCAGATTAATGCACAAAACGTGCTGTTTTGCTAAAATAAGCATTTTCAAGCATTTTAGATCGTTGAAATCGTTCAAATAGAAGCGTAATAATAAAACGAATAATAAAAATTTGTCGTTTTTGTAACTTGTTTTTACGCGTTAAACGCAGATTAAAGCTCAAAGCGTGCTGTTTTGCTAAATAAGCATTTTCAAGCATTTTAGGTCGTTGAAATCGTTTGGAAATAGACGCAATATTAATAAAAACGAATAATAAAAATTTCATCGTTTTTATGCTGTTTTACGCGTTAAAACGCAGATTAAAACTCAAAACGTGCTGTTTTGCTAAAATAAGCATTTTCAGCATTTTTAGATCGTTGAAATCGTTCCAAATAGGCGCATGTGTGGAAGCAGATGGCAAAAATTGTAGGCATAGCACGCGTTAAAACGCAGATTAAAGCTCAAAAACGTGCTGTTTTGCACAAAATAAGCATTTTCAAGCATTTTAGATCGTTGAAATCGTTCAAATAAATTAATAAAACGAATAATGTAAAAATTGTGGGCATACTGTTTACGCGTTAAAACGCGAAGTTAAACAAAAGGCACTGTTTTGCTAAAATAAGCATTTTCAAGCATTTTTAGATCGTTGAAATCGCCAAATAGACGCAATATTAATAAAACGGAGTAAAGAAAAATTTTAAAGTCGTTTTTTATGCCGACTTTTACGCGTTAAACGCAGATTAAAGCTCAAAACATTTGCTGTTTTGCTAAAATAAAGCATTTTCAGAAGCATTTTTAGATCGTTGAAGTCGATTTCAAATAGAAGCAATATTAATAAAAACGAATAATAAAAAATTTCGTCACGTTTTTGCCGCTGTTTTACGCGTTAAAACGCAGATTAAAGCTCAAAACGTGCTGTTTTGCTAAAATAAAACATTTTCGAAAGCATTTGGAGTCGTTAGAATGGTACTAAAATAGACGCAATATTAATAAAAAGCGAATAATAAAATTTCGTCGTTTTATGCTGTTTTACGCGTTAAACGCTGATTAAAACTCAAAACGTGCTGTTTTGCTAAAATAAGCATTTTCAAGCATTTTAGATCGTTGAAATCGTTTAAATAGACGCAATATTAATAAAAAACGAATAATAAAATTCGTCGTTTTATGCTGTTTTACGCGTTAAAACGCAGATTAAAGCTCAAAACGTGCTGTTTTTTGCTAAAATAAGCATTTTCAAGCATTTTTAGATCGTTGAAATCGTTCAAATAGAAGCAATATTAATAAAAACAAATAAATTAGATTTGTTTTTATGCTGTTTTACGCGTTAAACGCAGATTAAAGCTCAAAACGTGCTGTTTTTTGCTAAATAAGCATTTCAGCATTTTTAGATCGGTGCGTCGTTTGATAAGACGCAATATTAATAAAACAGACCAATAAAATTCGTCGTTTTTTATTAGCCATTTTACGCGTTAAAACCCAATTCTAAAGCTCAAAACGTGCTGTTTTAACAAAATAAAAGCATTTCAAAGCATTTTGAATCGTTGAAATCGTTCAAATAGAAGCAATATTAATAAGTCGAATAATAAAAATCGTCGTTTTTTATAGCGACACGCGTTAAACGCGGGTAAAAGCTCAAAACGATGCTGTTTTGCTAAAATAAAGCATTTTTCAAGCATTTTAGATCGTTGAAATCGTTCAAAATATAAGCAATAATGGCCAAAAACGAATAAAAAATTCGTCGATTTTTATGCTGTTTTACGCGCGTTAAAACGCAGATTAAAAGCTCAAAACGTGCTGTTTTGCTACATTTTCAAGCATTTTAGATCGTTGAAATCGTTCAAATAGACATAATATTAATAAAAACGAATAATAAAAAGAATTTCGTCGTTTTATGCTGTTTTACGCGTTAAAACGCAGATTAAAGCTCAAAACGTGCTGTTTTGCTAAATAATTTTCAAGCATTTTAGATCGTTGAAATCGTTTAAATAAAACAATATTAATAAAAACGAATAATAAAAATTCGTCGTTTTATGCTTTTGTTTTTACAGTTTAAAACGCAGATTAAAGCTCAAAAGCGTACTGTTTATAAAATAAGCATTTTTCAAGCATTTTGAATCGTTGAAATCCCCGTTGAAATGCGACGCAATAAAATATAAAACGAATAATAAAAATTTTGTCGTTTTTATGCTGTTTTACGCGTTAAAACGCAGGTAAAAAGCTCAAAACGATGCTGTTTTGCTAAAATAAGCATTTTCAAGCATTTAGATCGTTGGAAATCGACAAAATAGAAGCAATATTAATAAAAACGAATAACAATAAAACTTCGTCGTTTTTTATGCTGTTTTGCGTAAAACGCAGTGCAGCTCAAAACGGTAACGCTTTAAAATAATCATTTTTCAAAGCATTTTAGATCGTTGAAATCGTTCAAATAGAGCTTAATATTAATAAAAACGAATAATAAAAATTACGTCGTTTTTTATGCGCATTTTACGCGTTAAAACGCAGATTAAAGCTCAAAACGTGCTGTTTTGCTAAAATAAGCATTTTCAAAGCATTTAGATCGTTGAAATCGTTCAAATAGACGCAATAGTAATAAAAACGAATAATAAAAAATTGTCGTTTTTTTATTAACATTTTTACGCGTTAAAACGCAGTTTAAGCTCAAAACGTGCCGACATAGTAGCATTTTCAAGCATTTTAGATCCGTTGAAATCATTCAGTAGACGCAATAAAAATAAAACAGATAATAAAAATTCGTCGTTTTTATGCTGTTTTACGCGGGTAAAAACGCAGATTAAAGCTCAAAACGTGCTGTTTTACGCAAAATAAACGTACTGGCGGCGCACAGATGCGTTGAAATCGTTCAAAACAGGCCGTAATAAAAACGGAATAATAAAAATTTCGTCGTTTTTA
>NW_027047496.1:0-14441 GCF_025399875.1 Dalotia coriaria
TAAAAATTTTTTTAAAAAACCTTTTTTTTTTTTTTACTTTTTAAAACGTTAAATAAAGACGCAATTTAATAAAAAAATATAAAATTTTCTTTTACGTTTTAGGGTTAAAAAAAATAAAACCTTAAACCTGCTTTTGTAAAAAATTTTAAATTTAATCGTTGAAATTAAATAGAAGCATTATTAATAAAAACGAATAATAAAAATTCGTCGTTTTTATGCTGTTTACGCGTTAAAACGCAGATTAAAGTAAAACTGCTGTTTTGCAAAATAGCATTTTCAAAGCATTTTAAATTTGAAATCGTAAATAAAGCAATATTTTAAAAAAGAATAATAAAATCGTCGTTTTATGCTAATAGCGTTAAAAACGCTTTAAGCTAAAATGCGTTAACTAAATAAATCATTTTAAGCTTTTAGATAATGAAACTTCAGCATTTTAAATTTTAAAACGAAAATAAACAATTTTTTATTGTTTAAAAACGATTAGTTTTACCTAAAACGGTTTCCCAAAAAAGCATTTTCAAGCTATAATCGTTGAAATCGTTAATAGATTATTAAAAAAAAATAAAAAAATTGTCGTTTTATTGTTTTTCGTTAAAACGAGATTAAAAAAACGTGCTGTTTGCTAAAAAACATTTAACGTTTTAGTGATCGTTAAATCGTCAAATAAAAATTAATAAAACAATAATAAAAATTTCTTTTTATGTTTTTACCGGTTAAAACGCAATTAAAACTCAAAACATTTTTTTTAAATAAACATTTCAAGTTTTACGTTGAAACGTCGAAAAAAATTAATAAAAAACAAAATAAATTTGTCGTTTTATGCGTTTTACGTTAAAACGCAGATTAAAACTCAAAACGTTTTTGCTAAAATAAGCATTTTCAAGCTTTAGATCGTTGAAACGTTCAAATAGAAACAAATTAATAAAAACAATATAAAAATTGTCGTTTTTTTTTTCGCGTTAAAACGCAGATTAAAGCTAAAACCGTTTTGCTAAAATAAATTTTCAACATTTTAATCTTGAAATCGTTCAAATAGAAGCAATATTAATAAAAAAAAATAAAAATTCCTTTTTATCTGTTAATACCCGTTAAAACGCAAATTAAACTAATGCTGTTTTGCTAAAATAAGCATTTTAACATTTTAGATGTTGAAATTTAAAAAAATATTAATAAAAACGAATAATAAAAATTTTTTTTGCTTTTACGCGTTAAAAGAGATTAAAACTCAAAAATGCTGTTTTGCTAAAAAAGCATTTTCAAGCATTTTAAATCGTTGAAATTTCAAATAAGACAATAATTAAAAAAAAAATAAAAAATTGTCGTTTTATTTGTTTTAGCGTTAAACGCAGATTACTCAAAACGGCGTTTTAAAATAATTTTTAAGCTTTTAGATCGTTGAAATCGTTCAAATAGACGCAATATTAATAAAAAGAATAATAAAAAATTCGTCGTTTTATGCTGTTTTACGCGTTAAAACGCAGATTAAAACTCAAAACGTGCTGTTTTGCTAAAATAAGCATTTTCAAGCATTTTTAGATCGTTGAAATCGTTGAAATAGACGCAATATTAATAAAAATGAAATAATATTAAAAAATTCGTCGTTTTATGCTGTTTTTACGCGTTAAAACGCAGATTAAAACTCAAAACGATACTGTTTTGTTAAAATAAGCATTTTCAAGCATTTTAGATCGTTGAAATCGTTCAAATAGAAGCATTATTAATAAAACGAATAATAAAAATTTCGTCGTTTTTATGCTGTTTTTACGCGTTAAAACGCAGATTAAAACTCAAAACGTGCTGTTTTGCTAAAATAAGCATTTTCAAGCGTTTAAATCATTGAAATCGTTCAAATAGAAACAATATTAATAAAAACGAATAATAAAAATTCATCCGTTTTTTATGCTGTTTTACGCGTTAAAACGCAGATTAAAGCTCAAAACGTGCTGTTTGCTAAATAATCATTTTTCAAGCATTTTTAGATCGTTGAAATAAATTCAAACAGGCCGCAAGCGTAATAAAAACGAATAATAAAAATTTCGTCGTTTTTATGCTGTTTTCACGCGATAAAACGCAGATTTAGCTCAAAACGTGCTGTTTTGCTAAAAATAAGCATTTTCAGCATTTTAGATCGATTTAAAATCGTTCAAATAGAAGCATTATTAATAAAAACGAATAATAAAAATTCGTCGTTTTTATGCTGTTTTGCGTTAAAACGCAGATTAAAAACTCAAAACGTGCTGTTTTGCTAAAATAATCAATTTCAAGCGTTTTAGATCGTTTGAAATCGTTCAAATAGACGCAATATTAATAAAAACGTAATAAAAATTTCGTCGTTTTTATGCTATTTTACGCGTTAAAACGCAGATTAAAAGCTCAAAACGTGCTGTTTTGCTAAAATAATCATTTTCAAGCCTTTTAGATCGTTGAAATCGTTCGATAGACGCAATATTAATAAAAACGAATAATAAAAATTTCGTCGTTTTTATGCTGTTTTACGCGTTAAAACGCAGATTAAAGCTCAAACGTGCTGTTTTGCTAAAATAAAGCATTTTCAAGCATTTTTAGATCGTTGAAATCGTTCAAATAGAAACAATATTAATAAAAACGAATAATAAAAAATTCGTCGTTTTTTATGCTGTTTTTACGCGTTAAAACGCAGATTAAAACTCAAAACGTGCTGTTTTTGCTAAAATAATCATTTTCAAGCATTTTTAGATCGGGTGAAATCGTTCAAATAGACGCAATATTAATAAAAAAGCGAAAAATAAAAATTTGTCGTTTTATGCTGTTTTACGCGTTAAAACGCAGATTAAACTCAAAACGTGCTGCATTTTGCTTTAAAATAAGCATTTTCAAGCATTTTTTAGATCGTTGAAATCGTTCAAATAGAAGCAATATTAATAAAAACGAATAATAAAAAAGATTCGTCGTTTTATGCTGTTTTTTCCCCTTGTTAAAACGCAGATTAAAGCTCAAAACGTGCTGTTTAGCACAAATAAGCATTTTCAGCATTTTAAATCGTTTGAAATCGTTCAAATAGAAGCAATATTAATAAAAAACCGTAATAAAAATTCGTCGTTTTTTTATGCTGTTTTACGCGTTAAAACGCAGATTAAAACTCAAAACGTGCTGTTTTGCTAAAATAATCATTTTCAAGCATTTTTAGATCGTTGAAATCGTTTCAAATAGACGCGAAATCAATAAAAAACGAATAATAAAAATTCGTCGTTTTTATCTTTTGTTTTTTTACGCGTTAAACGCAGATTAAAGCTCAAAAACGTGCTGTTTTTGCTAAAATAATCATTTTCAAGCGTTTTTAGATCGTTGAAATCACGTTCAAATAGACGCAATATTAATAAAAACGAATAATAAAATTCGTCGTTTTATGCTTTTGTTTTGCATTAAACGCAGATTAAAAACTCAAAACGTGCTCTGTTTTGCTAAAATATTCATTTTCAAGCCTTTTTAGATCGTTGAAATCGTTCGAATAGACGCAATATTAATAAAAACGAATAATAAAATTTCGTCGTTTTATGCTGTTTTACCGCGTTAGAAACGCAGATTAAAACTCAAAACGTGCTGTTTTGCTAAAATAAGCATTTCAAGCATTTAGATCGTTGAAATCGTTCGAATAGAAGCAATATTAATAAAAACCGAATAATAAAAATTCACGTCGTTTTTATGCTGTTTTACGCGTTAAAACGCAGATTAAAACTCAAAAACGTGCTGTTTTGCTGAAATAATCATTTTCAAGCATTTTAGATCGTTAAAATCGTTTCAAATGGAGCGTAATATTAATAAAAACGAATAATAAATTTCGTCGTTTTTATGCTGTTTTACGCGTTAAGAAAACGCAGATTAAAGCTCAAAACGTGCTGTTTTTGCTAAAATAAGCATTTTCAAGCACATTTTAGATCGTTGAAATCGTTCAAATAGAAGCAATATTAATAAAAACGAATAATAAAAAATTCGTCGTTTTTTATGCTGTTTTACACGTTAAAACGCAGATTAAAGCTCAAAACGTGCTGTTTTGCTAAAATAAGCATTTTCAAGCATTTTTAGATCGTTGAAATCGTTTCGATAGACGCAATATTAATAATAAAAACGAATAATAAAAATTTCGTCGTTTTTATGCTGTTTTACGCGCTTAAAACGCTGATTAAAGCTCAAAACGTGCTGTTGTGCTAAAATAAGCATTTCAAGCATTTTAGATCGTTGAAATCACGTTCAAATAGACGCAATATTAATAAAAACGAATAATAAAAAATTCGTCGTTTTTTATGCTGTTTTACGCGTTAAAACGCAGATTAAAACTCAAAACGTGCTGTTTGCTAAAATAAGCATTTTCAAGCATTTTAGATCGTTGAAATCGTTTCAAATAGAAGCAATATTAATAAAAACGAATAATAAAAATTCGTCATTTTTATGCTGTTTTACGCGTTAAAAACGCAGATTAAAACTCAAAACGTGCTGTTTTGCTAAAATAAAGCATTTTCAAGCATTTTAGATCGTTGAAATCGTTCAAATAGACGGAATATTAATAAAAACGAATAATAAAAAATTTCGTCGTTTTATGCTGTTTTCGCGTTAAAACGCAGAATAAAGCTCAAAACGTGCTGTTTTGCTAAAATAAGCATTTTCAAACATTTTAGATCGTTGAAATCGTTCAAATAGAACAATATTAATAAAAACGAATAATAAAATCGTCGTTTTATGCTGTTTTACGCGTTAAAACGCAGATTAAAGCTCAAAACGCTGTTTTGCTAAAATAAGCATTTTCAAGCATTTTAAAATCGTTGAAATCGTTCAAATAGACGCAATATTAATAAAACGAATAAAAAAAATTCGTCGTTTTATGCTGTTTTACGCGTTAAAACGCAGATTAAAGCTCAAAACGTGCTGTTTTGCTAAAATAAGCATTTTCAAGCATTTTAGATCGCTTTAAATCGTTCAAATAGAAGCAATATTAATAAAAACGAATAATAAAAAATTTGTCGTTTTTATGCTGTTTTACGCGTTAAAACGCAGATTAAAGCTCAAAACGTGCTGTTTTGCTAAAATAAAACATTTTCAAGGGATTTTTGATCGTTGAAATCGTTCAAATAGACCTTTTTTAAAAAAGAATAATAAAAAATTTTGTCGTTTTTACTTTTGCTTTTTCGCGTTAAAACGCAAAAATTAAAAAAACAAAACGTGCTGTTTTGCCCAAAAAACATTTTTTAAGCATTTTTTAAAACGTTGAAATCGTTCAAATAAAAAAAATTTAATTTAAAAAAGAATAATAAAAAAAATTTGTCATGCTGTTTTTCGCGTTAAAACGCAGATTAAAGCAAAATTTCTGTTTTGCTAAAATAAGCATTTTTAAAAAATTTTTTGATCGTTAAATCGTTCAAATAGACGCAATATTTAAAAAAAAGAATTTAAAAAATTTCGTCGTTTTTTTGCTGTTTTTCGCGTTAAAAAGCTGATTAAACTCAAAACGTGCTGTTTTGCTAAAAAAGCCCAAACATTTTAGATCGTTGGGAAAACGTTGGAAATAGACGCAATATTGGCAAAAACTAATAAAAAAATTTGTCGTTTTTATGCTGTTTTTTCCCTTAAAAAGCGATTAAAGCTCAAACGTGGGTTTTTGTTAAAAAAAAACATTTTTAAGCATTTTTTGATCGTTTAAAACGTTCAAATAAAGATTAATTTAAAAAAAAGGAAAAATAAAAAATTTTGTCGTTTTTTTTGCTGTTTTCGCTTTTAAAAAGCAGATTAAAACTCAAAACTTCTGTTTTGCTAAAATAAATTTTCAAGCATTTTAAATCGGGAATCTTCAAATAAAAAAATTAATAAAAAAGAATAATAAAAATTCGTCGTTTTTATGCTGTTTTACGCGTTAAACGCAGATTAAAACTCCTTAACTGTTTTCCAAAAAAAATCATTTTTAAGCATTTTGAATCGTTGAAATCCCTTCAAATAGACGCAATATTAATAAAAACGAATTTAAAAATTTTTGTCGTTTTTTTGCTGTTTTTCCCATAAAACGCAGATTTAAGCTCAAAACTTTCTGTTTTTTCTTTGGGATTTTCAAGCATTTTAGATCGTTGAAATCCTTCAAATAAAACATTATTAATAAAAAAAGAATAATAAAAAAATTTGTCGTTTTTTTTGCTGTTTTACGCGTTAAAAAGCAGATTAAAGCTCAAAACGTGCTGTTTTGCTAAAATAAAAAACAATTTCAAGCGTTTTTGTCGTTGGGAAAAATTTTAAAAAAGACGCAATATTAATAAAAACAAATAATAAAAATTTCGTCGTTTTTTTCCATTTTACGCGTTAAAAAAGCAGATTAAAACTCAAAACGTGCTGTTTTTCTAAAATAATCATTTTCAAGCCTTTTAGATCGTTGAAATCGTTCGAATAAAACGCAATATTTAAAAAAAACAATAATAAAAAATTTTGTCGTTTTTTTTTGCTGTTTTACCCTTAAAAAGCAGATTAAAACTCAAAACCCTGCTGTTTTTGCAAAAATAAGCATTTTCAAAACATTTTAGATCCCTTGAAATCGTTTAAATAGAAACAATATTAATAAAAAAAAAAATAAAAAAATTTGTCGTTTTATGCTGTTTTCCGTTAAAACCCGTTAAGCTCAAAACGTGCTGTTTTTCTTTTAAAAAAATTTATTTTCCAAGCAAGATCGTTGAAATCGTTCAAATAGACCAAAAATTAATAAAAGAAAAAAAAAAATTTTTCGTTTTTTTGCTGTTTACGCGTTAAAGCAGATTAAAGCTCAAAAAGTGCTGTTTTCTAAAAAAAGCATTTTTTAAACATTTTAGTCGTTGAAATCTTCAAATAGGGAAACAATATTAATAAAAACGAATAATAAAAAAATTTGTCGTTTTTATGCTGTTTACCCCGTTAAAACCCCCAGATTAAAACTCAAAACGTGCTGTTTTGCTAAAAAGATTTTTAAACATTTTAAATCTTGAAATCGTTTAAATAGAAGCAATATTTAAAAAAAAACAAATAATAAAAAAATTTGTCGTTTTTTTGCTGTTTTACGCGTTAAACGCAGATTAAAACTCAAAACGTGCTGTTTTTCTAAAAAAATTCCCCCAAGGGAAAATCGGTTTTAAATCGTTCCCAAAAAGACGCAATAATTTAAAAAAGAATAATAAAAATTCGTCGTTTTTACTGTTTTGGGGTTAAAACGCGTTAAAAACTCAAAAAAGGCTGTTTTTTCTAAAATAATCATTTTTTAAAACGTTTTGGGGGGTTGGGGAAAAACCCTTTTAAAAAGGGCAAAAATTAATAAAAAAGAATAATAAAAAAAATTTGTCCCTTTTTTTTGCTGTTTTACCCTTAAACGCAGATTAAAACTCAAAATGCTGTTTTGCTAAAATATTCATTTTTAAAACCTTTTAGATCGTTGAAATCGTTCGAATAGACGCAATATTAAAAAAAAACGAATAATAAAAATTTCGTCGTTTTTTTGCTGTTTTTCCCTTAAAAAGCAGATTAAAACTCAAAACGTGCTGTTTTGCTAAAATAAGCATTTTCCGGGGTTTTAGATCGTTGAAATCGTTCGAATAAAAAAACAATATTAATAAAAAAAGGAATAATAAAAAATTTGTCGTTTTAAAGCTTTTTTTTACGCGGGTTTAAAAAGCAGATTAAACTCAAAACTTCTTTTTCTTTAAAAAAAACAAGCATTTTTTGATCGTTAAAAAACGTTCAAATAGACGTAATATTAATAAAAACGAATAAAAAAAAATCTCGTCGTTTTATGCTTTTTTTACGCGTTAAAAAGCAATTAAACTCAAAACGTGCTGTTTTTTTCTAAAATAAAACATTTTCAAGCATTTTAGATCGTTGAAATCGTTCAAAAAAAGCCTATTAATAAAAAAGAATAATAAAAAATTCGTCGTTTTTTTTGCTGTTTTTCGCGTTAAAACGCAGATTAAAAACTCAAACGTCTGTTTTGCTTTTAAAAAAGCATTTTCAAGCATTTTTAAAAATCGTTGAAATCGTTTTAAATAGACGCAATATTAATAAAAACCCCAATAATAAAATTTCGTCGTTTTTTTTGCTGTTTTACGCCTTAAAACGCTGATTAAAACTCAAAACGTGCTGTTGTGCTAAAATAAAACATTTTTAAGCATTTTAGATCGTTGAAATCGTTCAAATAGACGCAATATTAATAAAAACAATAATAAAAAATTTTCGTTTTTTTGCTGTTTTTCGCCAAAAACGCAGATTAAAAACTCAAAACGTGCTTTTTTTTGCTTAAAATAACATTTCCAAAGGCATTTTTTGATCGTTGAAATCGTTCAAATAGAAGCAATATTAATAAAAACGAATAATAAAAAAAATTTTGTCGTTTTTTTGCTGTTTACGCGTTAAAACGCAGATTAAAACTCAAAACGTGCTGTTTTGCTAAAAATAACATTTTTCAAGCATTTTAGATCGTTGAAATCGTTCAAATAGAAACCCCAATAATTTAAAAAAACCCCCAAAAAAAAAATTTCGTCGTTTTTTTGCTGTTTTTCGCGTTAAAACGCAATTAAAGCTCAAAACGTGCTGTTTTGCTAAAATAAGCATTTTCAAGCATTTTAGATCTTGAAATCGTTCAAATAGAAGCAATATTAATAAAAAAAAGAATAATAAAAAAATTTGTCGTTTTTATGCTGTTTTTCGCGTTAAAAAGCAGATTAAAGCTAAAAAGTGCTGTTTTGCTAAAAAAAACATTTTTAAGATTTTAGATCGTTTGGGGAAAAGTTAAATAGACGCAATAAAATAAAAACAAAAAAAAATTTTGTCGTTTTTTTGACCCTTAAACGCAGAATAAAGCTCAAAAAGTGCTGTTTTGCTAAAATAAAACATTTCAAGCATTTTAGATCGTTGAAATCGTTCAAATAGACGAAAAAATAAAAAAGAATTTAAAAAAAAATTTCGTCGTTTTATGCGTTTACGCGTTTAAAAAGAGATTGCTCAAAAAGTGCTGTTTTCTAAAATAAGCATTTTCAAACATTTTGATCGTTGAAATCGTTCAAAAGAAGCAATATTAATAAAACGAATAATAAAAATTCGTCGTTTTATGCTGTTTTTTCGCGTTAAACGCAGATTAAAGCTTAAAACTGCTGTTTTTAAAATAACATTTGCTTTTTTGATCGTTGAAATCGTTAAAAAGGCAATATTAATAAAAACAAAATAAAAAATTTTCGAGTTTTTCGCGTTAAAAAAGCGTTAAAAAATCAAAACTGCTGTTTTGCTAAAATAATCATTTTCAAGCTTTTAGATCGTTGAAATCGTTCGAAGATGGGCATAATAATGTAAAACGAATAATAAAAATTTCGTCGTTTTTTATGCTGTTTACGTTAAAACGCCAGATTAAAGCTCAAAACGTGCTGTTTGCTAAATTAGCATTTTCAAGCATTTTAGATCGTGATCGTTCAAATAGAAACAATAACGGCAAAACAGATAAATAAAATTTCGTCGTTTTTATGCTGTTTACGCGTTAAAACGCAGATTAAAAATAAAACGTGCTGTTTTAAATAATCATTTTAAAGCATTTTAGATCGTTGAAATCGTTCAAATAGACGCAATATTTAAGCAAAAACGAAAAATAAAAATTTCGTCGTTTTATGCTGTTTACGCGTTAAAGCCGCAGATTAAGCTCAAAACGTGTGTTTTGCTAAAATAAGCATTGCCTCCAAGCATTTTAGATCGTTAAATCGTTTAGTAAGTAATATTAATAAAAAGAGCGAATAATAAAATTCGTCGTTTTTATGCTGCTTTTAGCGTTAAAACGCAGATTAAAGCTCAAAACGATGTATTTTGCTAAAACAACATTCAAACATTTTAAATCGTTGAAATCCGTTCAAATAGAAGCAATATTAATAAAACAAATAATAAAAAATTCGTCGTTTTTATGCTGTTTTACGCGCGTTAAAACGCAGATTAAAACTCAAAACGTGCTGTTTTAGCACAAAATAATCATTTTCAAGCATTTTAGATCGTTGAAATCGTTTCAAATAGACGCAATATTAATAAAAACGAATAATAAAAAATTCACGTCGTTTTATGCTTTTACGCGTTAAAACGCAGATTAAAACGGCGTACGCTGTTTTGCACAAAATAATCATTTTCAAGCGTTTAGATCGTTGAAATCGTTCAAATAGACATAATATTAATAAAAACGAATAATAAAAAAATTCGTCGTTTTTATGCTGTTTTACGTTAAAACGCAGATTAAAACAAAACGTGCTGTTTTGCTAAAATATTCATTTCAAGCCTTTTAGATCGTTGAAATCGTTCGAATAGACGCAATATTAATAAAAACGAATAATAAAAATTTCATTTTTATGCTGTTTTACGCGTTAAAACGCAGATTAAACTCAAAACGTGCTGTTTTGCTAAAATAAAAGCATTTTCAAGCATTTTAGATCGATTTGTAATCGTTCGAATAGAAGCAATATTAATAAAGAAACGAATAATAAAAATTCGTCGTTTTATGCTGTTTTACGCGTTAAAACGCAGATTAAAACTCAAAACGTGCTGTTTTGCTAAAATATTAAGCTCATTTTCAAGCATTTTAGATCGTTAAAATCGTTCAAATAGACGTAATATTAATAAAAACGAATAATAAAAATTTCGTCACGTTTTTTATGCTGTTTACGCGTTAAAACGCAGATTAAAGCTCAAAACGTGCTGTTTTGCTAAAATAAGCATTTTCAAGCATTTTAGATCCGTTGAAATCGTTCAAATAGAAGCAATATTAATAAAAACGAATAATAAAAATTCGTCGTTTTTTATGCTGTTTTTACGCGTTAAAACGCAGATTAAAACTCAAAACGTGCTGTTTTTGCTAAAATAAGCATTTTCAAGCATTTTAGATCGATTGAAATCGTTCAAATAGACGCAATATTAATAAAACGAATAATAAAATTTCGTCGTTTTTATGCTGTTTTACGCCTTAAAACGCTGATTAAAAGAAATCAAAACGTGCTGTTGTGCGCTAAAAGTAAAGCATTTTCAAAGCATTTTAGATCGTTGAAATCGTTTCCGATAGACGCAATATTAATAAAAACGAATAATAAAAAATTCGTCGTTTTATGCTGTTTGCGCGTTAAAACGCAGATTAAAACTCAAAACGTGCTGTTTTGCTAAAATAAAAGCATTTTCAAGCATTTTAGATCGTTAAATCGTTTCAAAATAGAAACGTATTAATAAAAAACGAATAATAAAAATTTCGTCGTTTTTATGCTTTTAACACGCGTTAAAACGCAGATTAAACTCAAAACGTGCTGTTTTTGCTTAAATAAACATTTTTGTAAGCATTTTAGATCGTTGGGAAATCGTTTAAATAGAAACGTAAAAACGAATAATAAAATTGCATCATTTTTATGCTGTTTACGCGTTAAAACGCAGGTAAAGCTCAAAACGTGCTGTTTTGCTAAAATAAAGCATTTTCAAAGCATTTTAGATCGTTGAAATCGTTCAAATATAGACTTTAATAATGTAAAAAACGAATAATATAAAAATTTTTTTTGTTTTTACGGGTTCCAAAAGCTTTTTTTTTTAAAAAAAATTTTTAAGCTTTTGCTTAAATCGTTAAAAAAATAAAAAAAAATAAAAAAACCCTTTTTTTTCCCTTTAAAACATTTTAAACCTAAAATTTTTTAAAAAAAAAAATTTTCAAGCATTTTAGATCGTTGGAAATCGTCCAAATAGAAGCAATATTAACAAAAACGAATAATAAAAAATCGTCGTTTTTATGCTGTTTCAAATGCAGATTAAAGCTCAAACGTGCTGTTTTGCTAAAATAAGCATTTTCAAGCATTTATATCGTTGAAATCGTTCAAATAGACGCAATAAAAATAAAAACGAATAATAAAATTCTGTCGTTTTATGTTTTACGCGTTAAACGCAGAATAAAAGCTCAAACGTGCTGATTTATAAAATAAGCATTTCAACATTTTAGATCGTTGGAAACTGTTCAAATGAAGCAATATTAATAAAAAACGAATAATGTGCACCCGCCGTTTTTATGTTGTTGTTTACGCGTTAAAAACGCAGATTAAAGCTCAAAACGTGCTGTTTTAAGTAAAATAGCATTTTCAAGCATTTTATATCGTTGAAATCGTTCAAATAAGACGCAATATTAATAAAAAAAAGAATAATAAAAATTTCGTCGTTTTTATGCTTTTTTTACGCGTTAAAAAGCAGATTAAAACTCAAAACGTGCTGTTTTTCTAAAATAAAAATTTTTGGGATTTTTTTATCGTTGAAATTTGTTTTAAAAAAGACGCAATAAAAATAAAAACGGGAAAAATAAAAAAATTTTTGTCGTTTTTAAAGCTTTTTTTTCGCCTTTAAAAACCCGGGGAAAAAAGCTCAAAACGTGCTGTTTTGCTTTTAAAAAAAAGCATTTTCAAACATTTTAGATCGTTGAAATCGTTCAAAAAAAGAACAATATTAATAAAAAAAGAATAATAAAAAATTTGCCGTTTTATTTTTAAATTTTTTAAAAAAAAAAAAAAAATTCCTTTTTTTTTTAAAAAAATTTTTTAAAAAATTTTTTAAAAAAAAAAAAAATTTTTTAAAAGGTTTTTTTTTTAAAAAAAAAAAAAAAAAAACCTTTTTTTTTAAGCCTTTAAAAAAAATTTTAAAAAAAAAATTTTTTTTTAAAAAAAAAAAAATTTTTAAAAAAAAAATTTTTTTTTTTTTTTTAAAACGAAAATTTAAAAAAAAAATTTTTTTTTTTTCCAAAAAAAAAAAAAATTTAAAATTTTTTTTTTAAAAAAAATTTTAAAAAAAAAAAAATTTCTTTTTTTTCTTTTTTAAGTTTAGAGATTAAACTCAAAACGTGCTGTTTTAAAAAAAAAAGCATTTTCAAGCATTTTAGATCGTTGAAATCGTTAAAGTAGTTAAGCTCAAATTAATAAAACGAATAATAAAAATTCGTCACTTTTATGATGTTTACGCTTAAAACGAATTAAAGCTCAAAATTTGTTTCTAAAAAAGCATTTTAGCTTTTTAGCGTTGAAAATCGTTCAAATAGAAGCAATATTAATAAAACGAATAATAAAAATTCGTCGTTTTATCTGTTTTACGCGTTAAAACGCAGAATAAAGCTCAAAAGTGCTGTTTTGCTAAAATAACTTTTTCAGCTTTTATCGTTGAAACGTTCAAAGGCTTTTAAAATAACAATTTTAAAAAAATTCGTCGTTTTATGTTCGTTTTACCGTTAAAACGCAGAATAAAGCTCAAAAATGCTGTTTTGTAAAATAAGCATTTTCAACGCATTGAGTAAACTTCAAATACATTAATAAAAAGAATTTCAAATTGTCGTTATGTGTTTTCCGTTACGCAAAATTAAAAGCTCAAAACAATGCTGTTTTGCTAAAATAAGCATTTTCAAGCATTTTAGATCGTTGGGAAAACGTTCAAATAGAAGCAATATTAATAAAACGAATAATAAAAATTCGTCGTTTTTATGTTTTTTTACGCGTTAAAACGCAGATTAAAACTCAAAACGTGCTGTTTTGCTAAAATAAGCATTTTCAAGCATTTTAATCGTTGAAATCGTTCAAATAGACGCAATAAAATAAAAACGAATAATAAAAATTTCGTCGTTTTTTTTCTGTTTTACGCGTTAAAACGCAGAATTAAAGCTCAAAACGTGCTGGTTTTGCTAAAATAAGCATTTTCAACATTTTAGATCGTTGAAATCGTTCAAATAAAGCAATATTAATAAAAACGAATAATAAAAATTGTCGTTTTTTTTGTTGTTTTACGCGTTAAAACGCGATTAAAGCTCAAAACGTGCTGTTTTGCTAAAATAAGCATTTTCAAGCATTTTAATCGTTGAAATCGTTCAAATTGACGCATAAAAATAAAAACGAATAATAAAATTTCGTCGTTTTATGCTGTTTTACGCGTTAAAACGCAGAATAAAGCTCAAACGTGCTGTTTTGCAAATAAGCATTTTCAACATTTTAGATCGTTGAAATCGTTCAAATAGAAGCAAAAATTAATAAAAACGAATAATAAAATTCGCCCTTTTTATGCTGTTTACGCGTTAAAACGCAGATTAAAAGCTCAAAACGTGCTTTTGCTAAAATAACATTTTCAAGCATTTTGATCGTTGAAATCGTTAAATGACCAATATTAATAAAACGAATAATAAAATTGTCGTTTATGTGTTTACGTTAAAACGCAATAAAATCAAACGTGCTGTTTGCAAATTAAAAATTTTCAAGCATTTTAGATCGTTGAACGTTCAAATAAGCAATATTAATAAAAAAGAATAATAAAAAATTTCTTTTTTTTCCCTTTTTAAATGCTGTTTTTTTAAAAGGCGTTAAAACCCGGGAGGAAACCCAAAAAAAAACTCAAACGGCGTTGTTTTTTTTTTTTTTTTTTTGCTAAAAAAATAAGCATTTTCAAGCATTTTT
>NW_027047497.1:0-14440 GCF_025399875.1 Dalotia coriaria
TTCAAGCATTTGTGATAGCTGAAATCGTTCAAATAGAAGCAATATTAATAAAAAGCGAATAATAAACAATTCGCCGTTTTATGCTGTTTTACGCGTTAAAACGCAGATTAAAGCTCAAACGTGCTGTTTTGCTAAAATAAGCATTTTCAAGCATTTTAGATCGTTGAAATCGTTCAAATAGACGCAATATTAATAAAACGAATAATAAAAATTTCTGTCGTTTTATGCTGTTTTACGCGTTGAAAACGCAGAGATTAAAGCCTCAAAAACGTGCTGTTTTGCTGCTAAAATAAGCATTTTCGCGACGATCAAGTTGAAATCGTTCAAACAGAAGCAATATTAATAAAAAACGAATAATAAAAATTCGTCGTTTTTATGTTGCATTTCGCGTTAAAACGCAGATTAAAGCTCAAAACGTGCTGTTTTGCTAAAATAAGCATTTTCAAGCATTTTAGATCGTTGAAATCGTTCAAATAGACACAATAAAAATAAAAAACGAATAATAAAAATTTCTGCTGTTTTATGTTGTTTTACGCGTTAAAACGCGCAGAATAAAGCCTTCAAAAACGCGCTGTTTTGCTAAAAATAAGCATTTTCAAGCATTTTAGATCAAGCTGAAATCGTTCAAATAGAAGCAATATTAATAAAAACGAATAATGTACCCGTCGTTTTATATGCTGTTTTACGCGTTAAAACGCAGATTAAAGCTCAAACGTGCTGTTTTATGCTAAAATAAGCATTTTCAAGCATTTTAGATCGTTGGAAATCGTTCAAATAGACGCAATATTAATAAAAACGAATAATAAAAATCTCGTCGTTTTATGCTGTTTTACGCGTTAAAACGCAGATTAAAGCTCAAAACGCTGTTTTACAAAATAAGCATTTTCAAGCATTTTAGATCAAGTTGAAATCGTTCAAATAGAAGCAATATTAATAAAAACGAATAATGTACCCTGTCGTTTTATGCTGTTTTAGGCGTTAAAACGCAGATTAAAGGCTCAAAACGTGCTGTTTTGGCTAAAATAAGCATTTTCAAGCATTTTAGATCGCTGGCACCGTTCAAATAGACGCTAAATAAAAATAAAACGAATAATAAAATTTCTGTCGTTTTTATGTTGTTTTACGCGTTAAAACGCAGAATAACGCTCAAAACGTGCTGTTTTGCTAAAATAAGCATTTTCAAGCATTTTAGATCGTTGAAATCGTTCAAATATCGCAATATTAATAAAAAACAATAATAAAATTTCGTCGTTTTTATGCTCTTTTACGCGTTAAAACGCAGATTAAAGCTCAAAACGTGCTGTTTTGCTAAAATAAGCATTTTCAAGCATTTTAGATCGTTGAAATCGTTCAAATAGACGCAATATTAATAAAAACGAATAATAAAAAATTCGTCGTTTTATGCTGTTTCACGCGTTAAACGCAGATTAAAGCTCAAACGTGCTGTTTTGCTAAAAATAACATTTTCAAGCATTTTAGATCGTTGAAATCGTTCAAATATAGCTAGTCATTAATAAAACGGAATAATAAAAATCTGTCGTTTTATGTTGCATTACGCGTTAAACGTAGATTAAAGCTCAAAACGTGCTGTTTTGTTAAAATAAGCATTTCAAGATTTTAGATCGTTGAACTGTTCAAATAGACAATAATAAAAATAAAAATGAATAATAAAAATTTCGTCGTTTATGCTGTTTACGCTGCTAAAACGCAGAATAAAAGCTCAAAATCGTGCTGTTTTGCTAAAATAAGCATTTTCAAGCATTTTAGATCGCTGAAATCGTTCAAATAGACGCAATATTAATAAAAAAACGAATAACAAAAATTTCGTCGTTTTATGCTGTTTTACGCGTTAAAACGCAGATTAAAGCTCAACCGTGCTGTTTTGCTAAAATAAGCATTTTCAAGCATTTTAAATCGTTGAAATCGTTCAAATAGAAGCAATATTAATAAAAAAACGAATAATAAAAATTCGTCGTTTTTATGCTGTTTTACGCGTTAAAATCGCAGATTAAAAGCTCAAACGCTGTTTTGCTAAAATAAGCATTTCCGAGCTTTTAGATCGTTGAAATCGTTCAAATAGACGCAATAAAAAAATAAAAACGAATAATAAAATTTCTGCCGTTTTTATGCTGTTTTACGCGTTAAAACGCAGAATAAAAGCTCAAAACGTGCTGTTTTGCTAAAATAAGCATTTTCAAGCATTTTAGATCGCTGAAAATCGTTCAAATAGACGCATTATTAATAAAAACGAATAACAAAAATTTCGTCGTTTTTATGCTGTTTTTTACGCGTTAAAACGCATTAAAAGCCTCAACCGTGCTGTTTGCCAAAATAAGCATTTTCAAGCATTTTAAAATCGCTGAAATCGTTCAAATAGAAGCAATATTAATAAAACGAATAATAAAAATTCGTCGTTTTTATGCTGTTTTACGCGTTAAAACGCAGATTAAAGCTCACAAAACGTGCTGTTTTGCTAAAATAAGCATTTCCGAGCTTTTTAGATCGTTGAAATCGTTCAATAGACGCAATAAAATAAAAACGAATAATAAAATTTCGTCGTTTTGTTGCCTTTACGCGTTAAAACGCAGACAAAAGCTCAAACGTGCTGCTGTTTTATTAAAAATAAGCATTTTCAAGCATTTTAGATCGCTGAAATCGTTCAACAGACGCAATATTACAAAAACGAATAATAAAAATTCGTCGTTTATGCTGTTTTACGCGTTAAACGCAGATTGGCTGTGCTCAAAACGAGCTGTTTTGCTAAAATAAGCATTTTCAAGCATTTTAGATCGTTGAAATCGTTCAAATAGAAGCACATTAAAACGAATAATGTACCCTGTCGTTTTTATGTTGTTTTACGCGTTAAACGCAGATTTCAAAGCCCAAAACGTGCTGTTTTGCTGCTAAAATAAGCATTTTCTGCCATTTTAGATCGTTGAAATCGTTTAAATAGAAGCTATTAATAAAACGGAATAATGTACCCGTCATTTTTATGCTGTTTTACGCGTTAAACTGGTAGATTAAAGCTCAAACGTGCTGTTTTGCTGTGCTGGCTTTTCAAGCATTTTAGATCGTTGAAATCACCGTCTGCTAAATAGACGCACATTAATAAAAAAAAACGAATAATAAAATTTCGCCGTTTTATGCTGCTCTTACGCGTTAAAACGCAGAATAAAGCTCAAACGTGCTGTTTTGCTGCTAAAATACATTTTCAAGCATTTTAGAACGTTGAAATCGTTCAAATAGAAGCAATATTAATAAAAACGAATAATAAAAATTTCGTCGTTTTTAGGCGTTGTTTTAGGCGTTAAAACGCAGATTGGGTGCCTCAAAACGTGCTGTTTTGCTAAATAAATAAGCATTTTCAAGCATTTATCGTTGAAATCGTTCAACAGACGCAAATAAAATAAAACGAATAACAAAAATTTCGTCGTTTTATGCTGTTTTACGCGTTAAAACGCAGAATAAAAGCTCAAAACGTGCTGTTTTGCTAAAATAAGCATTTTCAAGCATTTTAGATAGTTGAAACGTTCAAATAGACGCAATATTAATAAAACGAATAATAAAAATTTCGTCGTTTTTATGCTGTTTTACGCGTTAAACGCAGATTAAAGCTCAAAAACGTGCTGTTTTGCTAAATAAGCATTTTCAAGCATTTTAGATCGTTGAAATCGTTCAACAGACGCAATATTAATAAAAACGAATAATAAAAATTCAATGTTTTATGCCGTTTTATTAAAACGCAGATTATAGCTCAAAACGTGCCGTTTTGCTGTAAGTACTTTTCAAGCATTTATCGTTGAAATCGTTCAAAATAGAAGCAATATTAATAAAAAAAAAAAACGAATAATAAAAATTTATCGTTTTGCCGCTGTTTTACGAGTTTAAAACGCAGATTAAAGCTCAAAACGCTGTTTTATTAAATAAGCATTTTCAAGCATTTTGTGATAGCGAAATCGTTCAAATAGAAGCAGCATTAATAAAAAAACGAAATAATAAAACAATTCGCCGTTTTTATGCTGTTTTACGCGTTAAAAACGCAGATTAAAGCTCAAAACGTGCTGTTTCGCTGCACAAGCATTTTCAAGCATTTTAGATCGTTGAAATCATTCAAATAGACGCATATTAATAAAACGAACAATAAAAATTTCGCCGTTTTATGTTGTTTACGCGTTGAAACGCAGATTAAGCTCAAACGTGCTGTTTTATAAAATAAGCATTTTCAAGCATTTTATATCGTTGAAATCGTTCAAATAGAAGCGCTAAATATTAATAAAACGAATAATAAAAATCTCGTCGTTTTGCTGTATTACGCGTTAAAACGCAGATTAAAGCTCAAACGTGCTGTTTTGCTGTGGGCCAGCATTTTCAAGCATTTTAGATCGTTGAAACTGTTCAAATAGACACAATAAAAATAAAACGAATAATAAAAATTGCCGTTTTGCTGTTTTACGCGTTAAAATCGCAGATTACAGCCTCAAAACGAGCTGTTTTGCTAAAATAAGTATTTTCAAGCATTTTAGATCGTTGAAATCGTCTAAACAGAAGCTAATATTAAAAAAACGAATAATAAAATTTCTGTCGTTTTTATGCTGTTTTACGCGTTAAAACGTACATTAAAGCCTACAAACGTGCTGTTTTGCTAAATAAGACAAGCATTTTAGATCGCTGGAAATCGTTTAAAATAGAAGCAATATTAATAAAAAACGAATACCAAAAATTCGCTCATTTTATGCTGTTTTTACGCGCGTTAAATTGCAGATTAAAGTCAAACGCCGTTTTGCTAAAATAAGCATTTTCAAGCATTTTAGATCGTTGAAATCGTCTAAACAGACGCACATGACAAAACGAATACCCCTCTTGCCGTTTTTAAAGTTGTTTTACGTTAAAACGCAGAATAAAAGCTCAAACGTGCTGTTTTGCTGCTAAAATAAGCATTTTCAAGCATTTTAGAACGTTGAAATCGTTCAAATAGAAGCACATTAATAAAAACGAATAATAAAAATTTCTGTCGTTTTATGGCCGCTGGGCGTTAAAATGCAGATTAAAAGCCTTCAAACGTGCTGTTTTGCTAAACAAGCATTTTCAAGCATTTTGTGATCGTTGAAACTGTTCAAATAGACGCAATAAAAATAAAAACGAATAATAAAAATTCTGTCGTTTTTATGCTGTTTTACGCGTTAAACGCAGAATAAAGCTCAAAATGCTGTTTTGCTAAAATAAGTACGCTACGCGATAGTTGAAATCGTTCAAATAGACGCGCACATTAATAAAACGAATAATAAAAATTTGCCGTTTTGCCGTTTTACGCTAAAACGCAGATTAAAGCTCAAAACGTGCTGTTTGCTAAATAAGCATTTTCAAGCATTTAGATCGCTGAAATCGTTCAATAGACGCAATATTAATAAAAAAAACGAATAATAGTAACGGCCGTTTCTATGCTTGCCTTTACGAGCAAACCCCGCGATTATAGCCTCAAAAACGCTGTTTTGCTAAAATAAATACGCTACTTACCGTTGAAATCGCCCCAAATAGAAGCACATAATAAAAACGAATAATAAAAAATTTATCGTTTTTATGCTGTTTTACGAGTTAAAAACGCAGATTGGGGTGCTCAAAACGTGTTGTTTTGTTAAAATAAGCATTTTCAAGCATCTTTAGATAGTTGAAATCGTTCAAATAGAAGCAGTATTAATAAAAAACGAATAATAAACACCCGTCACTTTGCTGTTTTACGCGTTAAAACGTGCAGATTAAAGCTCAAAAACGTAAAGGCCAAGCGCAAAATAAGCATTTTCAAGCATTTTAGATCAGTTGAAATCATTCAAATAGACGCAATATTAATAAAAAAAAAAACGAATAATAAAAATTCTCTGTCGTTTTATGTTGTTTTACGCGTTGAAACGCAGATTAAAGCTCAAACGTGCTGTTTTGCTAAAATAAGCATTTTCAAGCATTTTAGATCGTTGAAATCGTTCAAATAGGAAGCTACCATTAATAAAACGAATAATGTACCCGTCGTTTTATGCTGCATACGTTAAAAAACGTGCAGATTTCAAAGCTCAAAACGTGCTGTTTTGCTAAAATAAGCATTTTCAAGCATTTTGTGATCGTTGAAATCGTTCAAATAGACACAAAGTTTAAAAACGAATAATAAAAATTCTGTCGTTGCTGTTTTTTGCCGCGTGTGTTAAAAACGCAAGTAAGGATTACAGCTCAAACGAGCCGTTTTGCTAAAATAAAGCATTTCAAGCATTTTGAACGCTGAAATCGTTCAAATAGAAGCAATATTAAAAAAAACGAATAATAAAAATCTCGTCGTTTTATAAGTTAAGCTACGCAAAGTGTTAAACGCAGATTACTCAAAACGTGCTGTTTTGCTAAAATAAAGCATTTTCAAGCATTTTAGATCGCTGAAACTGTTTAAATAGAAGCAATATTAATAAAATGAATAATAAAAATTCGTCATTTTATGCTGTTTTACGCGTTAAATTCAGACAAGTTCAAAATGCGCTGTTTTGCTAAAATAAGCATTTTCAAGCATTTTAGATCGTTGAAATCGTTCAACAGACGCACATTAATAAAAACGAATGTACCCCTACCGCTTTTTATGCTGCTTTACGCGTTAAAACGCAGAATAAAGCTCAAACGTGCTGTTTTGCTAAAATAAGCATTTTCAAGCATTTTAGAACGTTGAAATCGTTCAAATAGAAGCTAAATATTAATAAAACGAATAATAAAAATTTCTGTCGTTTTATGTTGTTTTAGGCGTTAAACGCAGGATTAAAGCTCAAAACGTGCTGTTTTGCTAAAATAAGCATTTTCAAGCATTTTAGATCAAGCTGAAATGTTCAAATAGACGCACAAAAATAAAAAACGAATACTGGAAAAATTTCGCCGTTTTTATGTTGGTTTTACGCGCTAAAACGCAGAATAAAGCTCAAAACGTGCGCTGTTTTGCTAAAATAAGCATTTTCAAGCATTTTTAGATAGCGAAATCGTTCAAACAGACGCAAATATTAATAAAAAAACGAATAATAAAAATTTCGTCGTTTTTATGCTGTTTACGCGTTAAAACGCAGACAAAGCCTCAAAACGTGCTGTTTTGCTAAAATAAGCATTTTCAAGCATTTTAGATCGTTGAAATCGTTCAAATAGACGCAATATTAATAAAAAAAACGAATAATAAAAATTCGTCGTTTTTATGCTGTTTTACGCGTTAAAAACGCAGATTAAAGCTCAAAATCAAAAGGTTTCGCTAAAATAAGCATTTTCAAGCATTTTAGACGTTGAAATCGTTCAAATAGAAGCAATATTAATAAAAACGAATAATAAAAATTTATCGTTTTATGCCGTTTTACGAGTTAAACGCAGATTAAAGCTCAAACGTGCTGTTTTGTTAAATAAGCATTTTCAAGCATTTTAGATATTGAACGTTCAAATAGAAGCAGTATTAATAAAAACGAATAATAAACAATTCGCCGTTTTATAAGCTGTTTACGCGTTAAAACGCAGATTAAAGCTCAAAACGTGCTGTTTTGCTAAAATAAGCATTTTCAAGCATTTTAGATCGTTGAAATCATTCAAATAGGACGCACATTAATAAAAACGAATAATAAAAAATTCTGTCGTTTTTATGCTGTTTACGCGCTGAAACGCAGATTAAAGCTCAAACGTGCTGGTTTTGCTGCACAAGCATTTTCAAGCATTTTAGATCGCTGAAATCGTTCAAATAGCCAAATATTAATAAAACGAATAATAAAAATTCCGTCGTTTTATGTTGTATTACGCGTTAAACGCAGATTAAAGCTCAAACGTGCTGTTTTGCTAAAATAAGCATTTTCAAGCATTTCCGTAGATCGTTGAAATCGTTCAAATAGACAATAACAAAAATAAAAACGAATAATAAAACTTTCGTCGTTTTATGCTGTTTTACGCGTTAAAACGCAGAACAAAGCTCAAAACGCTGTTTTGCTAAAATAAGCATTTTCAAGCATTTTAGACGTTGAAATCGTTCAAATAGACGCAATATTAAAAAAAAACAATAATAAAAAATTTTTTCGTTTTTTTGCTGTTTTTTCCCTTAAAACGCAGATTAAAGCTCAAAAAAGTGTTGTTTTGCTAAAATAAGCATTTTAAGCATTTTTTCATCGTTTAAACCCTTCAAATAGACGCAATATTAATAAAAAAAATAATAAAAAATTTTCCCTTTTATGTTTTTTTACGAGTTAAAAAAGCAGATTAAAGCTCAAAACGGGGCTGTTTTTTTAAAATAAGCATTTTCAAACATTTTAGATCGTTGAAATTGTTTAAATAAAACAATATTAATAAAAAAAGAATAAAAAAAATTTTGTCGTTTTTATGTTTTTTTACGCGTTAAAACGCAGATTAAAGCCCCAAAAAAGTGGTTTTTTTGCTAAAAAAAAGCATTTTCAAGTATTTAAGATCGTTGAAATCGTTCAAATAGGGCGCAATATTAATAAAAACGAATAATAAAAAATTTCCCCTCGTTTTTTTTTGGGGTTTTACGCGTTAAAACGCAGATTAAAGCTCAAAAAGTGCTGTTTTGCTAAAATAAGCATTTTCGCCCTTTTAAACGTTGAAATCGTTAAATAGAAGCAATATTAATAAAAAAAAGAATAATAAGAAATTCGTCGTTTTTTTGTTTTTTTACGCGTTAAAAAGGATTAAAAGCCTTTAAAACGTGCTGTTTTGCTAAAATAAGATTTTCAAGCATTTTAGATCTTTTTAAATCGTTCAAATAGACGGGAATAAAAAAAAAAAACGAATAATAAAAAATTTTGTCGTTTTTTTGTTTTTTTCGCCAAAACGCAGAATAAAAACCTTTTAAAAAGTGCTGTTTTGCTAAAATAAGCATTTTTAAGCATTTTAGACGTTGAAATCGTTAAAAGACGCAATTTTTAATAAAAAACGAATAAAAAAAAAATTCGTCGTTTTTTTGTTTTTTTCGCGTTAAAACGCAGATTAAAAACCCCAAAACGAGCCGTTTTTCTAAAAAAAAGCATTTTTCAAGCATTTTAGATAGTTGAAATCGTTCATATAGAAGCAATATTACAAAAAACGAATAAAAAAATTTCCCTCGTTTTTTTGTTTTTTTACGCGTTAAAAAAAGCAGATTAAAAACTCAAAACGTGCTGTTTTGCCAAAAAAAAGCATTTTTTTAAGCATTTTTTTGATCGTTGAAATCGTTCAAATAGAGCAATATTTAAAAAAAACGAATAATAAAAATTGTCGTTTTTTTGTTTTTTTAGCTTAAAAAAGGATTTTAAAACTTCCCAAAAAGGGGGTTTTGCTAAAAAAAGCATTTTCAAGCATTTTAGATCGTTGAAATCGTTCAAATAGACGCCCAAAAAAAAATAAAAACGAATAATAAAAAAATTTTGCCCTTTTTATGTTTTTTTACGCGTTAAAAAGCCAGAATAAAAGTCAAAAAAGTGCTGTTTTGCTAAAATAAGCATTTTCAAGCATTTTAGATCGTTGGGAAAACGTTCAAATAGACGCAATATTAATAAAAAAAGGGAAAAATAAAATTTTTGTCGTTTTTATGCTGTTTTACGCGTTAAAAAGCAGATTAAAGCTCAAATCGGCTGTTTTGCTAAAATAAGCATTTTCAAGCATTTTTGATCGTTTAAACCCTTCAAATAGAAGCAATATTAATTTAAAAAAGAATAATTAAAAAACCCCTCGTTTTTTTGCTGTTTTACCCCTTAAAACGCAGATTGGGTCAAAAAGGTGCTGTTTTGGGGTTTAAAAAAAGCATTTTCAAGCATTTTTAGATCGTTGAAACCCTTCAAATAAGCAATATTAATAAAAACGAATAATTAAAAAGTCGTTTTTTTGTTTTTTTACGCGTTTAAAAAGCAGATTAAAAACTAAAAAAGTGCTTTTGGGTAAAAAAAAGCATTTTCAAGCATTTTTGATCGTTGAAATCGTTTTAAATAGAAGCAAATTAATAAAAGCGAATAAAAAATTTTGCCCTTTTTTTGATGTTTTTCGCGTTAAAAAAGCAGATTAAAGCTCAAATCGTGCTGTTTTGCTAAAAAAAAACATTTTCAAGCATTTTAGATCGTTGGGAAATTTGTTCAAATAGAAGCAATGCTAATAAAAAAAAGAATAAAAAACCCGTCGTTTTTTTGCTGTTTTACGCTAAAAAGCAGATTAAAAACTCAAAACGTGCTGTTTTGCTAAAAAAAGCATTTTCAAGCATTTTAGATCGTTGAAATCGTTCAAATAGAAGCAATATTAATAAAAAAGAATAATAAAAAAATTTGTCGTTTTTTTTTGTATTACGCGTTAAAAAAGCAGATTTGGGTCAAAAAGGGTGTTTTGCTAAAAAAAAGCATTTTCAAGCATTTTTTGATCGTTGAAATCGTTCAAATAGAAGCAAAATTAATAAAAAAAGAATAATAAAAAAAATTGCCCCTTTTTTTGTATTACGCGTTAAAAAAGCAGATTAAAGCTCAAACGTGCTGTTTTGCTAAAAAAAAGCATTTTCAAGCATTTTAGATCGTTGGGAAAACCTTTAAAAGACACAAAAAAAAAAAAAAACGAATAATAAAACTTTCGTCGTTTTTTTGTTTTTTTACCCTTAAAACGCAGAATAAAGCTCAAAACGTGCTGTTTTGCTAAAATAAGCATTTTCAAGCATTTTAGACGTTGAAATCGTTCAAATAGACGCAATATTAATAAAAAAAAATAAAATTTTTTAAAAAATTTCCCTTTTAAAAAAAAATTTTTTTAAAACGGGTTTTTTTTTTAAAAAAAATTTTTTTTTAAAAAAAACTTTTTAAAAAAAAAAAAAAAAAAAAAAAATTTTTTTAAAAAAAAAAAAAAAATTTTTTTTTTTTTAAAAAAAATTTAAAATTTTTTTAAAAAGGGAAAAAAAAATTTTTTTTTAAAAAAAAAAATTTAAAAAAAACCTTTTTTTTTTAAAAAAAAAAAATTTTTTTTTTGGTTTTAAAAAAAAAATTTTTTTCTTTTTGTTAAAAAAAAAAAAATTTTAAAAAAAAATTTAAAAACCTTTTAAAAAAAAATTTAAAAAATTTTTTAAAGGGGTTTTTTTTAAAAAAAAAAAAGGTTTTTTTTAAAAAAATTTTAAAAAATTTTTGAAATTTTAAAAAAAATTTTAAATTTTTTTTCTTTTTTTTAAAAAAAAAAAAAACTTTTTTTTTTTTTTAAAAAAAAAAAATGCTGTTTTGCTAAAATAAGCTTTTCAAGCATTTTAAATCGTTGAAATCGTTCAAATAGAAGCAATATTAATAAAAACGAATAATAAAAATTCGTCGTTTTATGCTGTTTTACGCGTTAAAATGCAGATTAAAGCTCAAAACGTGCTGTTTCCTAAAATAAGCATTTTCAAGCTTTTAGATCGTTGAAATCGTTCAAATAGACGCAATAAAAATAAAAACGAATAATAAAAATTTCGTCGCTTTTATGCTGTTTTACGCGTTAAACGCAGAATAAAGCTCAAAACGAGCTGTTTTGCTAAAATAAGCATTTTCAAGCATTTTAGATCGTTGAAATCGTTCAAATAGACGCAATATTAAAAAAACGATATAAAAAATTCGTCGTTTTATGCTGTTTTACGCGTTAAAACGCAGATTAAAAGCTCAAACGTGCTGTTTTGCTAAAATAAGCATTTTCGCTTTTAGATCGTTGAAATCGTTCAAATAGACGTCAATAAAAATAAAAACGAATAATAAAAAGTTCGTCGTTTTATGTGTTTTACGCGTTAAAACGCAGATTAAAGCTCAAAACGTGTGTTTGCTAAAATAAGCATTTTCAAAAGATCGTTGCAATCGTTCAAATAGACGCAATATTAATAAAAACGAATAATAAAAATTTTGTCGTTTTATGCTGTTTTACGCGTTAAAACGCAGATTAAAGCTCAAAACGTGCTGTTTGCTAAAATAAGCATTTTTAAGCATTTTACATCGTGAAATCGTTCAAATAGACGCAATATTAATAAAAACGAATAATAAAAAATTGTCGTTTTATGCTGTTTTACGAGTTAAACGCAGATTAAAAGCTCAAAACGTGCTGTTTTGTTAAAATAAGCATTTTCAAACATTTTAGATCGTTGAAATCGTTCAAATAGAAGCAATATTAATAAAAACGAATAATAAAATTCGTCGTTTTATGCTGTTTTACGCGTTTAAAACGTGATTAAAGCTCAAAACGTGCTGTTTTGCTAAAATAAGCATTTTCAAGTATTTAAGATCGTGAAATCGTTCAAATAGACGCAATATTAATAAAACGAATAATAAAAATTTCGTCGTTTTTATGCTGTTTTACGCGTTAAAACGCAGATTAAAAACTCAAAAAGTGCTGTTTTGCTAAAATAAGCATTTTCGCATTTTAGATCGTTGAAATCGTTCAAATAGAAGAATATTAATAAAAAACGAATAATAAGAAATTCGTCGTTTTTATGCTGTTTTACGCGTTAAAACGCAGATTAAAGCTCAAAACGGCTGTTTTGCTAAAATAAGATTTTCACATTTTAGATCTTTGAAATCGTTCAAATAGACGCAATAAAAATAAAAACGAATAATAAAAATTCGTCGTTTTATGCTGTTTTACGCGTTAAAACGCAGATTAAAGCTCAAAACGGCTTGTTTTGCTAAAATAAGCATTTTCAAGCATTTTAGATGTTGAAATCGTTCAATAGAGCAATATTCAATAAAAACGAATAATAAAAATTTCGTCGTTTTATGCTGTTTTACGCGTTAAAACGCAGATTAAAGCTAAAACGTGCTGTTTTGCTAAAATAAGCATTTTCAAGCATTTTAGATCGTTGAAATCGTTCAAATAGAGCAATATTAATAAAACGAATAATAAAAATTTCGTCGTTTTTATGCTGTTTTACGCGTTAAAACGCAGATTAAAAGCTCAAATCGTGCTGTTTTGCTAAAATAAGCATTTTCAAGCATTTTAGATCGTTGAAATCGTTCAAATAGAAGCAATATTAATAAAAAAAGAATAATAAAAAATTCGTTGTTTTATGCTGTTTTACGCGTTAAAACGCAGATTAAAAGCTCAAAACGTGCTGTTTTGCTAAAATAAGCATTTTCAAGCATTTTAGATCTTCGAAATCGTTCAAATAGACGCAATAAAATAAAAACGAATAATAAAAATTTCGTCGTTTTATGCTGTTTTACGCGTTAAATCCAGAATAAAGCTCAAAACGTGCTGTTTTGCTAAAATAAGCATTTTCAAGCATTTTAGATCGTTGAAATCGTTCAAATAGACGCAAATTAATAAAAACGAATAATAAAATTTCGTCGTTTTATGCTGTTTTACGCGTTAAAACGCAGATTAAAGCTCAAATCGTGCTGTTTTGCTAAAATAAGCATTTTCAAGCATTTTAGATCGTTGAAATCGTTCAAATAGAAGCAATATTAATAAAATACGAATAATAAAAATTCGTCGTTTTATGCTGTTTTACGCGTTAAACGCAGATTAAAAGCTCAAAACGTGCTGTTTTGCTAAAATAAGCATTTTCAAGCATTTTAGATCGTTGAAATCGTTCAAATAGACGCAATATTAACAAAAACAAATAATAAAATTTCGTCGTTTTTATGCTTTTTTTACGCGTTAAACGCTGATTAAAAGCTCAAAACGTGCTGTTTTGCTAAAATAAGCATTTTCAAGCATTTTAGATCGTTGAAATCGTGCAAATTGACGCAATATTAATAAAAACGAATAATAAAAATTTCGTCGTTTTATGCGTTTTACGCGTTAAAACGCAGAATAAAAGCTCAAAACGTGCTGTTTTGCTAAAATAAGAATTTTCAAGCATTTTAGATCGTTGAAATCTCGTTCAAATAGACGCAATATTAATAAAAACGAATAATAAAAATTTCGTCGTTTTTATGCTGTTTTACGAGTTAAAACGCAGATTAAAGCTCAAAACGTGCTGTTTTGTTAAAATAAGCATTTTCAAACATTTTAGATCGTTGAAATCGTTCAAATAGAAGCAATATTAATAAAAAACGAATAATAAAAATCGTCGTTTTATGCTGTTTTACGTTAAAACGCAGATTAAAGCTCAAAACGTGCTGTTTTGCTAAAATAAGCATTTTCAAGCATTTTAGATCGTTGAAATCGTTCAAATTGACGCAATATTAATAAAACGAATAATAAAAATTTCGTCGTTTTTATGCTGTTTTACGCGTTAAAACGCAGATTAAAGCTCAAAACGTGCTGTTTTTGCTAAAATAAGCATTTTCAAGCATTTTAGATCGTTGAAATCGTTCAAATAGAGGCAATAAAAATAAAAAAAGAATAATAAAAATTTCGTCGTTTTATGCTATTTTACGCGTTAAACGCAGAATAGCTCAAAACGTGCTGTTTTGCTAAAATAACATTTTCAAGCATTTTGATCGTTGAAATCGTTCAAATAGAAGAATATTAATAAAAA
>NW_027047498.1:0-14438 GCF_025399875.1 Dalotia coriaria
CTAAAAAAAGCGAAATTTATTTTGTAAAAAACCCCTTTTGACTTTTTTTCCAAGCTAAAACACTAAAAGCAAAAAATTTTTTTTTTCCTTTTTTTTTTAGCGTTTTAAAAAATTTAACGACAAAAATTTTTAAACTTTTTTGGCAAAAAGACTTTACTTTTTAATTTCTTTTAAGCTAAAAAGCCAAAACGGCCTTTTTTTAAATTCTTTTTTTTTTTTTAAAAACTTTAGAACGATTTAATTTTTAAATGTTATTTTTTCAAAACAACGTTTTAGCTTTAATTGCCTTTTTTTCAAAACACAAAAAGAAAATTTTTTTTACGTTTTATTTAAAAAGCTAGAAGATTTAACGTTTTAAATGCAAATGCTTTAGCAAAAAGCAAATTTATTTAACGCGTTTTTTAAAGCGTAAAAAAGCTAAAACGAATTTTTATTATTCGTTTTTATTAATATTCTTCTTTTGGATTTCAAAGATCTAAAAAGTTAAAATGCTTATTTTTTAAAAAAAGCACGTTTGGCTTTTTTCTCGTTTTTTAAACCCTAAAACCTAAAACGACTTTTTTTTTTTCGTTTTATTTTTTCCTAGAAAGTTCAACGATCTAAAATGGAAATGCTTTTTTTGCAAAACAGCACGTTTTGAGCTTTTAATCTGCGTTTTAACGCGTAAAACAACTAAAACGAAAATTTTTATTATTTTTTTATTTTAAAATTTCTCTTTGAAATTTAAAAATCTTCTTGAAAATGCTTATTTTAGCAAAACAGCACGTTTTTAGCTTTAATCTGCGTTTTAACGCGTAAAACAACATAAAACGACGAAATTTTTTATTATTCGTTTTATTTTTATTGCGTCTATTTGAACGATTTCAACGATCTAAAATGCTTGAAAATGCTTATTTAGCAAAACAGCACGTTTTGAGCTTTGAAATCCTGCGATTTTTAACGCGTAAAACAGCTTATAAAACGACGGGTACACGGTATTCGTTTTTTTTAGTAATGCTTCTATTATTTGAACGATTTCCAGCGATCTAAAGTACTTATTTTAGCAAAACAGCACGATTTACGAGCTTTAATCTGCGTTTTAGCGCGTAAACAACATAAAACGACGAAATTTTATTATTCGTTTTTATTAATATTGCACGTCTATTTGAACGATTTCAACTTGATCTAAAATGCTTTAGTACTTATTTTAGCAAAACAACACGTTTACAGGCTTTTATTCTGCACGTTTTAACGCGTAAAGAGCAACATAAAACGACAAAATTTTATTATTCGTTTTTTTATTTTTGTGCGTCTATTTGAACGGTGCAACGATCTAAAATGCTTGAAAATTGCTTATTTTACCTTGCACCAAAACAGCACGTTTTGAGCTTTAATCTGCGTTTTTAACGCGTAAAGGCAACATAAAAACGACGAATTTTTATTATTCGTTTTTTTTTTTTATTATGTGCTTCTATTTGAACGATTTCAACGATCTAAAATGCTTGAAAATGCTTATTTTAGCAAAACAGCACGTTGCGAGCTTTTAATCACGCGTTTTAACGCGTAAAACATAAAACGACGAAATTTTTTATTATTCGTTTTTTATTAATATTGCGTCTATTTGAACGATTTCAGCGATCTAAAATGCTTGAAAATAACATTTTAGCAAAACAGCACGTTTTTGAGCTTTAATCTGCGTTTTTAACGCGTAAACAGCATAAAAACGACGAATTTTTTATTATTCGTTTTTATTAATATTGCTTCTATTTGAACGATTTCAACGATCACAAAATGCTTGAAAATGCTTATTTTAACAAAACAGCATGTTTTTGAGCTTTAATCTACGTTTTAACGCGTAAAACAGCATAAAACGACGAATTTTTTATTCGTTTTATTAATATTGCTTCTATTTGAACGATTTCAGCGATCTGAAATGCTTATTTTAACAAAACAGCATGTTTTGGGCTTTATTCTGCGTTTTTAGCGCGTAAAACGGCGCATAAAAACGACGAAATTTTTATTATTCGTTTTATTAATGTGCTTCTATTTGAACGATTTCAACGATCTAAAATGCTTGAAAATAAACATTTTTACTTAAGCAGCACGCGTTTTTGAGCTTTATTCTGCTGCGTTTTTTAACGCGTAAAACGGCATAAAACGGCAGAATTTTTATTATTCGTTTTTTTTATTAATATTGCGTCTATTTGAATTGATTTCAACGATCTAAAATGCTTGAGAAAATGCTTATATTAGCAAAACAGCACGTTTGAAGGCTTTAATCTGCGTTTTAACGCGTAAAACAGCATAAAAACGTAGAAATTTTATTATTCGTTTTTATTAATATTGCGTCTATTTTGAACGATTTCAACGATCACAAAATGCTTGAAAATGCTTTATATTAGCAAAACAGCGCGTTTTGAGCTTTAATCACCACGTTTTAACGCGTAAAACAGCATAAAAATGACGAAATTTTTATTATTCGTTTTTTATTAATATTGCGTCTATTTGAAGACAGTTTCAACGTCTAAAATGCTTGAAAATACTTATATTAGCAAAACAGCGCGTTTGAGCTTTAATCTGCGTTTAACGCGTAAAACAGCATAAAACGGCAGAAATTTTTTTATTATTCGTTTTTTATTAATATTGCGTCTATTTGAAGACGATTTCAACGATCCTAAAATGGCGAAAATGCTTATATTAGCAAAACAGCACGTTTTGAGCTTTAATCTGCGTTTTAACGCGTAAAACGGCATAAAACGACGAAATTTTTATTATTCGTTTTTTATTAATAGTAACTTCTATTTGAACGATTTCAACGATCTAAAATGCTTGAAAATGCTTATTTAGCAAAACAGCACGTTTTGGCAGGCTTTTAATCTGCGTTTTAACGTAAAACAGCATAAAAACGACGAAATTTTTATTATTCGTTTTTATTAATATTGCGTCTATTTGAACGTTTCGCGATCTAAAATGCTTGAAAATGCTTATATTAGCAAAACAGCACGTTTTGAGCTTTAATCTGCGTTTTAACGCGTAAAACAGCAGAAAAATGACGAATTACATTATTCGTTTTTTATTAATATTGCTTCTATTTAAACGATTTCAACGATCTAAAATGCTTGAAAATGTATTTTATCCAAACAGCACGTTTGAGCTTTTTAATCTGCGTTTTAACGCGTAAAACAGCATAAAACGACGAAATTTTTTATTATTCGTTTTTTTATTAATATTGAAAGCTTCTATTTAAACGGTGATTTCAACGATAAAATGCTTGAAAATGCTTATTTTTAGCAGCAAAACAGCACGTTTGAGCTTTAATCTGCGTTCCTAGCGCGTAAAACAGCATAAAATGCGATTTACTTTATTATTTCGTTTTTATTAATATTGCGTCTATTTGAACGATTTCAACGATCACAAATGCTTGAAAATGCTTACTTTAGCAAAACAGCAGCACGTTTGAGCTTTAATCTGCGTTTTAACGCGTAAAACAGCATAAAACGACGAATTTTTTATTATTCGTTTTTTATTAATATTGCGTCTATTTGAACGATTTCAACGATCTAAAATGCTTGAAAATGCTTATTTTGCAAAACAGCACGTTTTGAGCTTTAATCAGCGTTTAATAATTTTTTATTATTCGTTTTTTTATTAATATTGCGTCTATTTGAACGATTTCAACGATCTAAAATGCTTGAAAGTACTTATTTTTGCAAAACAGCACGTTTGCGAGCTTTAATCTGCGTTTTAACGCGTAAACAGCATAAAACGACGAAATTTTTATTATTTGTTGTTTTATTAATATTGCGTCTATTTGAACGATTTCAACGATCTAAAATGCTTGAAAATGCTTATTTTAGCAAAAACAGCACGTTTTACGAGCTTTATTCTGCGTTTTAACGCGTAAAACAACATAAAACGACGAAATTTTTATTATTCGTTTTTATTTTTTATTGCGTCTATTTGAACGATTTCGACGATCTAAAATGCTTGAAAATGCTTATTTTTAGCAAAACAGCACGTTTTTGAGGCTTTATTCTGCGTTTTAACGCGTAAAACAGCATAAAACGACAGAAATTTTTATTATTCGTTTTTATTAATATTGCGTCTATTTGAACGATTTCAGCAGTCTAAAATGCTTGAAAATGCTTATTTTAGCAAAACAGCAGGTTTTGAGCTTAATCTGCGTTTTAACGCGTTAAACAGCTTATAAAACGACGAAATTTTTTATTATTCGTTTTTTATTAATATTACGTCTATTTGAACGATTTCAACGATCTAAAATGCTTGAAAATGCTTATATTAAAACGAAAGCACGTTTTGGTAATCTGGAGTTTTAACGTAAAACAGCATAAAAATGACAATTTTTATTATTCGTTTTTATTAATATTGCGTCTGTTGAACGATTTCAACGATCAAAATGCTTGAATATATGCTTACTTTAGCAGCAAAACAGCGCGTTTTGAAGGCTTTTAATCACCACTTTTAACGCGTAAAACAGCATAAAACGACGGGTACATTATTCGTTTTTATTAATATTGCACGTCTATTTGAACGATTTCAACGATCTAAAATGCTTGAAAATGCTTATTTTTTGCAAAACAGCACGTTTTGAGGCTTTTAATCGGCGTTTTAACGCGTAAAACAGCATAAAAACGACGAAATTTTTATTATTCGTTTTTTTATTTATATTGCGTCTATTTTGAACGATTTCAGCGATCTAAAATGCTTGAAAATGCTTATTTTAGCAAAACTGCACGTTTGAGCTTTTAATCTGCGTTTAACGCGTAAAACAGCATAAAAACGACGAAATTTTTAATATTTGTTTTTGAGTAATATTGCGTCTATTTGAACGATTTCACCAACGATACAAAATGCTTGAAAATGCTTTATTTTAGTAGCAAAACAGCACGTTTTGAGCTTTTAATCACCGTTTTAACGTAAACAACATAAAAACGACGAATTTTTTATTATTCGTTTTTTATTAATATTGCTTCTATTTGAACGATTTCAACGATCTAAAATAGCGAAAATGCTTATTTTAGCAAAACAGCACGTTTGAGCTTTATTCTGCGTTTTAACGCGTAAAACAGCGCATAAAACGACGGGGTACTTTATTATTCGTTTTCTATTAATATTGCGTCTATTTGAACGGTTCAACGATCTAAAATGCTTGAAAATGCTTATTTTAGCAAAACAGCACGTTTTGAGCTTTTAATCTGCGCGTTTTAACGCGTAAAACAGCATAAAAATGACCCGAATTTTTGTATTATTCGTTTTTTATTAATATTAGCTACTATTTAAACGGTTTCAACGATCTAAAATGCTTGAGAAAATGCTTATTTTAGCAAAACAGCACGTTTGAGCTTTAATCTGCCCGTTTTAACAGCGTAAAACAGCATAAAACGGTAAGGAATTTTATTATTCGTTTTTTTTAATATTAGCTTCTATTTGAAGACAGTTCAACGATCTAAAAGATAGCGAAAATGCTTATTTTAGCAAAACAGCACGTTTTTTAAAGCTTTAATCTGCGCGTTTTAACGCGTAAAACGCTTTAAGCGACGATTTTTTATTATTCGTTTTTATTAATAATGCGTCTATTTGAACGATTTCAACGATCTAAAATGCTTGAAAATGCTTATTTTAGCAAAACAGCACGTTTTACGCGAAGGCTTTATTCTGCGTTTTAACGCGTAAAACAGCATAAAAACGACCCAGAAATTTTATTATTCGTTTTTTTTATTTTGTGCACGTCTGTTGAACGGTTTCAGCGATCTAAAAACGAAAATGCTTATTTTAGCAAAACAGCACGTTTTGAGCTTTTAATCTGCACGTTTAACGCGTAAAACAGCATACAAAACGACGGAATTTTTATTATTCGTTTTTTTTATTAATATTGCTTCTATTTGAACGATTTCAACGATTTAAAATGCTTGAAAATGCTTATTTTAGCAAAACAGCACGATTTGAGCTTTAATCTGCGTTTTAGCGCGTAAAACAGCATAAAACGGCAAGAATTTTTAATATTCGTTTTATTAATATTGCGTCTATTTGAACGATTTCAACGATCTAAAATGCTTGAAAATGCTTATTTTAGCAAAACAGCACGTTTTGAGCTTTTATTCTGCGTTTAACGCGTAAAACAGCATAAAAGCCACGAATTTTTTTATTATTCGTTTTTTTATTAATATTGCTTCTATTTGTGAACGATTTCAACGATCTAAAATGCTTGAAAATGCTTATTTTAGCAAAACAGCACGTTTGAGAGCTTTAATCTGCGTTTTAACGCGTAAAACAGCATAAAACGACGAAATTTTTATTATTATTCGTTTTTTATTAATATTGCGTCTATTTGAACAGTATCAACGATCTAAAATGCTTGAAAATGCTTATTTTAGCAAAACGGCGCGTTTCGAGCTTTGATGTAGCGTTTTTAACGCGTAAAAACAGCATAAAATGACGAATTTTTATTATTCGTTTTTATTAATGGTAGCTTCTATTTGAACGATTTCAACGATCTAAAATGCATGAAAATGCTTATTTTAGCAAACAGCACGTTTGAGCTTTATTCTGCGTTTTTAACGCGTAAAACAGCATAAAAACGACGAAATTTTTATTATTCGTTTTTATTAATATTGCGTCTATTTGAACGATTTCAGCGATCTAAAATGCTTGAAAATGCTTATTTTTAGCAGCAAAAACAGCGCGTTTTGAGAGCTTTATTCTGCGCGTTTTTAACGCGTAAAACAGCATAAAACTTGACAAGAAATTTTTATTATTCGTTTTTATTATGCGTCTATTTGAACGATTTCAACGATCTAAAATGCTTGAAAATGCTTATTTTGCTTAGCAAAACAGCACGTTTGAGCTTTAATCTACTGCGTTTTTAACGCGTAAAACAGCATAAAAATGACGAATTTTTTTATTATTCGTTTTTAATATTGCTTCTATTTAAACGATTTCAACGATCTAAAATGCTTGAAAATGCTTATTTTAGCAAAACAGCACGTTATGAGCTTTATTCTGCGTTTTAACGCGTAAAACAGCATAAAACGACGAGGAATTTTTATTATTCGTTTTTTGGTAATATTGCGCGTCTATTTGGGCGATTTCAACGATCCTAAAATGCTTGAAAAATGCTTATTTTAGCAAAACAGTACGTTTTGAAGGAGCTTTTAATCCTGCGTTTTAACGCGTAAAACAGCATAAAAACGACGAATTACGTATTCGTTTTATTAATGTTGCGTCTGGCCCAGACAGTTCCAACGATCTACAATTAATGCTTGAAAATGCTTATTTACCGGCAAAACAGCGTTTTGAGCATTAATCTGCGTTTAACGCGTAAAACAGCATGAAAACGACGGGTACATTATTCGTTTTTATTATGTACTTCTATTTGAACGATTTCAACGATCAAATGCTTGAAAATGTTTTTTTATAAAACAGCACGTTATAGAGCTTTATTCTGCGTTTTAACGCGTAAAACAGCATAAAAACGAGGAAGATTTTTATTATTCGTTTTTTATTAATATGCGTCTATTTGAACAGTTTCAACGATCTAAAATGCTTGAAAAATGCTTATTTTAGCAAAACAGCACGTTTTAGAGCTTTAATCTGCGTTTTAACACTTTAAAACGGCATAAAACATTGACGAATTTTTTATTATTTGTTTTTATTAATATTGCCGTCTATTTGAACGATTTCAACGATCTACAATGCTTGAAAATGCTTATTTTTAGCAAACAGCACGTTTGGGCTTTTAATCCTGCGTTTTAACGCGTAAAACAGCATAAAAACGACGAATTTTTATTATTCGTTTTTATTAATATTGCTTCTATTTGAGCGATTTCAACGTCTAAAATGCTTGAAAATGCTTATTTAGCAAAACGGCACGTTTTGAGCTTTATTCTGCGTTTAAGCGTAAAACAGCATAAAACGACGGGAATTTTTATTATTCGTTTTTATTAATGTGCGTATATTTGAACGATTTCAGCGATCTAAAATTAGCGAAAATGCTATTTTAGCAGCAAAACAGCACGTTTGAGTTTTAATCTGCGTTTTAACGCGTAAAACAGCATAAAAATGAAGAATTTTTATTATTCGTTTTTATTAATATTACACTTCATTTAAACGATTTCAACGATCACAAAAATGCTTGAAAATGCTTATTTTAGCAAAACAGCACGTTTTGAGCTTTTAATCGCAATGTTTTAACGCGTAAAACAGCATAAAACGACGAAATTTTTTATTATTCGTTTTTTACATTTAATATTGCGCGTATATTTGAACGATTTCAGCGATCTAAATGCTTGAAATGCTTTATTTTAGCAAAACAGCACGTTTTGAGCTTTTAATCTGCGTTTAACGCGTAAAACAGCATAAAAATGAAGAATTTTATTATTCGTTTTTTATTAATATTGCTTCTATTTAAACGATTTCAACGATCTAAAATGCTTGAAAATGCTTATTTTTAGCAAAACAGCACGTTTGAGCTTTAATCTGTTTAACGCGTAAAACAGCATAAAAACGACGAATTTTTATTATTTGTTTTTTATTAATATTTGCTTCTATTTGAAAGACGATTTCAACGATTTAAAATGCTTGAAAATGCTTATTTTTTGCAAAACAGCACGTTTGAGGAAGGCTTTAATTTGCGTTTAACGCGTAAAACAGCATAAAAACGACGAAATTTTTATTATTCGTTTTTTATTTTTATTGCGTCTATTTAGCGAACGATTTCAACGATCACAAAAGCGAAAATGCTTATTTTATAGCAAAACAGCACGTTTTGAGCTTTAATCTGCGTTTTTAACGCGTAAAACAGCATAAAATGACGAATTTTTGTTATTATTCGTTTTTTATTAATAGTAGCTTCTATTTAAACGATTTCAACGATCTAAAATGCTTGAAAGGAAAATGCTTATTTTAGCAAAACAGCGTTATGAGCTTTTATTCTGCGTTTTAACGCGCGTAAACAGCATAAAAACGACTGAAATTTTTTATTATTCGTTTTTTTATTAATATTGCGTCTATTTGAACGATTTCAACGATCTAAAATGCTTGAAAAATGCTTATTTTAGCAAAACAGCACGTTTTGAGCTTTAATCGTTTAACGTAAAACGGTGTTTTTCTTAATGTATGTGTACTTGCGCGTCTATTTGAACGATTTCAACGATCTACAAGTAGCGAAAATGCTTATTTTGTAAAACAGCACGATTTTTGAGCTTTATTCTGCGTTTAACGCGTAAAACAGCATAAAAACGGCAGAATTTTTATTATTCGTTTTTATTAATGCGCTATTTGAACGGTTCAACGATCTAAAATGCTTGAAAATGCTTATTTTAGCAAAACAGCACGTTTTTGAGCTTTATTCTGCGTTTTAACGCGTAAAACAGCATAAAAACGACGAAAGGGAATTTTATTATTTCGTTTTTATTAATATTGCGCGTATATTTGAACGATTTCAACGGTGATCTAAAATGCTTGAAAATGCTTATTTTAGCAAAACCCAGCACGTTTTGAGCTTTTAATCTGCACGTTTTAACGCGTAAAACAGCATAAAAATGAAGAATTTTTTATTATTCGTTTTTATTAATATTGCTTCTATTTAGATTTCAACGATACAAAATGCTTGAAAATGCTTATTTTAGCAAAACAGCACGTTTTGAGCTTTAATCTGTGTTTTAACGCGTAAAACAGCGCCAAAACTTTTGACGAAATTCTTATTATTCGTTTTTTATTAATATTGAAGAGTCTATTTGAACGATTTCAACGATCTAAAATTCTTGAAAATGCTTATTTTAGCAAAACAGCGTTTTGGCGGAAGGCTTTTAATCTGCGTTTTTTAACGCGTAAAGCAGCATAAAACGGCGAATTTTTTTATTATTTCGTTTTTTTTTATTAATATTGCTTCTATTTGAACGATTTCAACGATCTAAAATGTAGCGAAAATGCTTATTTTAGCAAAACAGCACGCTGAGCATTAATCTGCGTTTTAGCGCGCAAAACAGCATAAAACGACGAATTTTTTATTATTGCGTTTTTATTAATAGCTTCTATTTGAACGATTTCAACGATCACAAAATGCTTGAAATGCTTATTTTAGCAAAACAGCACGTTTTGAGCTTTAATCTGCGTTTAACGCGTAAAACAGCTTTATAAAACGACGAATTTTTTATTATTCGTTTTTATTAATAATGCGTCTATTTGAACGATTTCAACGATCAAAAATGCTTGAAAATGCTTGTTTAGCAAAACAGCGTTTGAAGGCGCGTAATCTGCGTTTTAACAGCGTAAAAACAGCTTATAAAAACATTGAATTTTTATTATTGTTTTTATTAATATTGTGCTTCTATTTGAACGATTTTCAACGATCTAAAATGCTTGAAAATGCTTGTTTGCACAAAACAGCACGTTTGAGAGCTTTAATTTGCGTTTTAACGCGTAAAACGTATAAAACGACGAAGGTACATTATTCGTTTTTTATTAATATTGCTACTATTTGAACGATTTCAACGATCTAAAATGCTTGAAAATGCTTATTTTAGCATAACAGCACGTTTTGAGCTTTTAATCTGCGTTTTAACGCGTAAAACAGCATAAAAACGACAGGTACAGTATTCGTTTTTTATTAATATTGCGCGTCTATTTGAACGATTTCAACGATCTAAAATGCTTGAAAACATTTTAGCAAAACAGCACGTTACTGAGCTTTAATCAGTGTTTTAACGCTGATGAAACAGCATAAAACGACAGGAATTTTATTATTCGTTTTTTTTATTAATATTTGCGTCTATTTGAACGATTTCAACGATCTAAAATGCTTGAAAATGCTTATTTAGCAGCAAAACAGCACGTTTGAGCTTTAATCTGCGTTTTAACGCCTAAAACAACATAAAAACGACGAATTTTTATTATTCGTTTTTATTAATATTGCTCTATTCGAACGATTTCAACGATCTAAAATGCTTGAAAATGCTTATTTTGTAAAACAGCACGTTTTGCCGAGGCTTTAATCTGCGTTTAACGCGTAAAACAGCATAAAACGACCGAGAATTTTTGTTATTCGTTTTTTTTTATTAATATTGCGTGCGTCTATTTGAACGATTCAACTATCTAAAAATGGCAGAAAATGCTTATTTTAGCAAAACAAGCACGTTTGAGGCTTTATTCTGCGTTTTAACGCGTAAAAGCATATAAAACGGCGAAATTTTTATTATTTGTTTATTATTTTTATTGCACGTCTATTTGAAAGACGATTTCAACGATCTAAAATGCTTGAAAAGTAACTTATTTTAGCAAAACAGCACGTTTTGAGCTTTAATCTGCGTTTTAACGCGTAAAACAGCATAAAACGACGAATTTTTATTATTCGTTTTTTTTATTAATATTGCTTCTATTTGAGACGATTTCAACGATCTGGAAATGCTTGAAAATGCTTATTTTAGCAAAACAGCACGTTTTGAGCTTTAATCTGCGTTTTTAACGCGTAAAGCAGCATAAAACGACGAGAGTGCATTACATTCGTTTTTGTGTTAATATTTGCGTCTATTTGAACGATTTCCGAAAGCGATCCTAAAATGGCGAAAATGCTTATTTTTAGTAAAACGGTACGTTTGAGCTTTAATCTGCGTTTTAATGCGTAAAACGGAATAAAAACGACGAATTTTTATTATTCGTTTTTTTTTATTAATATTGCTTCTATTTGAACTATTTCAAAAGATCTAAAATGTGAAATGCTTATTTTAGCAAAAACAGCACGTTTGAGCTTTAGTCTGCGTTTTAACGCGTAAAACAACATAAAAACGACGAATTTTTATTATTCGTTTCTTGTTAATATTGGCTTCTATTTGAACGATTTCAACGATCTAAAATGCACAGAAAATGATTATTTTTAGCAAAACAGCACGTTTGAGCTTTAATCTGCGTTTTAACTTGTAAAACATCATAAAAACGACGAAGTTTTATTATTCGTTTTATTAATATTGCGTCTATTTGAACAATTTCAGCGATCTAAAATGCTTGAAAATGCTTATTTTAGCAAAACAGCACGTTTTGAGCTTTAATCATGCGTTTTAACGCGTAAAACAGCTTATAAAACGACGAATTTTTTTATTATTTGTTTTATTAATATTGCTTCTATTTGAACGATTTCAGCGATCTAAAATGGCGAAATGCTTATTTTAGCAAAACAGCACGTTTTGAGCTTTATTCTGCGTTTAGCAGCGTAAAACAACATAAAACGACGAAAGTTTTTTATTATTCGTTTTTTATTAATATTGCGTCTATTTGAACGGTTCAGCGATCACAAAATGCTTGAAAATGCTTATTTAGCAAAACAGCACGTTTTGAGCTTTAATACGCGTTTTAACGCGTAAAACGGCACATAAAAATGAAAAGAATTTTTATTATTCGTTTTTATTAATATTGCTTCTATTTAAAACGATTTCAACGATCTAAAAATGCTTGAAAATGCTTATTTTAGCAAAACATGCTAGCACGTTTTGAGCTTTTAATCGCAATGTTTTAACGCGTAAAACAGCATAAAAACGACAGGGTACATTATTCGTTTTATTAATATTGCGTCTATTTGAACGGTTTCAGCGATCTGGGAATTCTTGAAAATGCTTATTTTAGCAAAACGGCACGTTTTGAGCTTTTAATCTGCGTTTTAACGCGTAAAGCAGCATAAAACGACGAATTTTTATTATTCGTTTTTTATTAATATTTAGCTTCTATTTGAAAAGGAACGATTTCAGCGACCTAAATGGCAGAAAATGCTTATTTTAGCAAAACAGCACGTTTAGGCATTGTTAATCTGCGTTTAGCGCGCAAAACAGCATAAAAACGACGGGTACATTATTCGTTTTTTTATTAATAGTGCTTCTATTTGAACGATTTCAACGATCTAAGATGGCGAAAATGCTTATTTTTGCAAACAGCACGTTTTGAGCTTTTAATTTGCCGTTTTAACGCGCGTAAAACAGCATAAAACACGACGAAATTTTTATTATTCGTTTTTTTTTATTAATATTGCGCTACTATTTGAACGATTTCAACGATCACAAAATGCTTGAAAATGCTTATTTTTAGCAGCAAAACAGCGCGTTTTGAGCTTTTAATCTGCGTTTTTAACGCGTAAAACAACATAAAACGACGAATTTTTTATTATTCGTTTTTTTATTAATAATGCGTCTATTTGAACGATTTCCCAGCGATCTAAAATGCTTGAAAATGCTTGTTTAGCAAAACAGCACTTTGGCCTCTGTGTTTTTAAAGCGTAAAAAACTAAAAAAACGGAAATTTTTTTAAATTGTTTTTTTTTGCGTTTTTGAACGGTTTCCGTCAAAATTCTTGTCATTTTGCAAAAAAAGCACGTTTTGGCTTTTCGGTTTTCCCTCAGCAAAAAAAGGTTTTTATTATTCGTTTTTATTAAAATTTTTTTCTATTTGAAAAATTTTAACGACCTAAAATCGAAAATGCTTATTTTAAAAAACAGCACGTTTTGAGCATTAATCTGCGTTTTTAAAGCGCAAAACACATAAAAAAAGACGAATTTTTTTTTTTTTTCGTTTTTATTAATTTGTTTATTTTAACGATTTCAACGTCAAAATCGAAAATGCTTATTTTTGCAAAACAGCACGTTTGAGTTTTAATTTTCGTTTTTAAAGCGTAAAACAGCATAAAAAAAGACGAAATTTTTTTTATTCGTTTTTTAATATTCTACTATTTGAACGTTTCCGTCTAAAAACGAAAAAATTTTTTTTTAAAAACAGCCGTTTTGAGCTTTAATCTGCGTTTTTTAACCCAAAAAAAAAAATAAAAAAGGAATTTTTATTATTCGTTTTTTAAAATTTTCGTCTTTTTAACGATTTCAACGTCTAAGCGAAAATTTGTTTTAAAACAGCACGTTTGAGAATCTGCGTTTTTAAAGCGAAAACAGATAAAACGACGAATTTTTATTTTTTGTTTTTTTTAAATTTGGGGTTCCCATTTGAACGTTTTAACGATCTAAAATGTAAAAAAGTTTTTTTGCAAAACAGCACGTTTTGAGTTTTTAATTGCGTTTTAAGCTAAAAAAAACATAAAAAAGAGAAAATTTTTTTATTCGTTTTTTTTAATATTGCTACTTTTTGAACGATTTCAACGATCTTTCTTGAAAATGCTTATTTAGCATAACAGCCGTTTTGAGCTTTAATCTGCGTTTTTTAAAGCGTAAAACACATAAAACGACGAATTTTTTTTTTATTCGTTTTTATTAATATTGCGTCTATTTGAAAGTTAACGCGTTTTTAAAAAGCTTATTTTCCAAAAAAGCACGTTTTGAGTTTTTAAACAGCGTTTTTAACCCTGAAACAACATAAAACGACGAAAATTTTTGTTTTTTAATTTGGGCTATTTGAACGATTTCAACGATCCTTAAAATGCTTTTTGGGGGGAAAATTTCTTTTGCCCAAAAAAAA
>NW_027047499.1:0-14426 GCF_025399875.1 Dalotia coriaria
AAAATTTCCGGGCGTTTTTTTGTTTTTTTACGCTTAAAAAAGCAGATTTGGGTCAAAACGTGCTGTTTTGCTAAAATAATCATTTTTGCAATTTTTGATCGTTGAAATCGTTCAAATAGGCGCAATATTAATAAAAAAAGAATAATAAAAAATTTCCCCGCCGTTTTTTTTGGGTTTTTTCGCGTTAAAACGCAGATTAAAAACTCAAAAAAGTGCTGTTTTGCTAAAAAAAATCATTTTCAAGCATTTTAGATCGTTTAAAAACGTTCAAAAGACGCAATATTAAAAAAACGAATAAAAAAAAATTTCGTCGTTTTTTTGCTGTTTTTTCGCGTTAAAAAGCAGATTAAAAACTCAAAAAAGTGCTGTTTTGCTATAATGGGGTTTTCAAGCATTTTTTGACCCCTTTAAAAACGTTCAAATAGACGCAATATTAATAAAAAAAGAATAATAAAAAAAATTTTTTTTCCCTTTTTTTGTTTTACGCGTTTAAAAAGCAGAAAAAGTTCAAAACGGGTGTTTTTCTAAAATAACATTTTTGCAATTTTTGATCGTTGGGAAAACGTTCAAATAGGGGGGAATATTAATAAAAAAGAATAATAAAAATTTCGTCGTTTTTTTGGTTTTTCGCGTTAAAACGCAGATTAAAGCCCCCAAAAAAGTGCTGTTTTTTCTAAAATAATCATTTTCAAGCACCCCTTTTGACGTTGGGAAAACGTTCAAATAGGCGCAATATTAATAAAAAAAGAATAATAAAAAATTTTGTCGTTTTTTTGTTTTTTTACGCGTTAAAAAGCAGATTAAAGCTCAAAACGGGTGTTTTCTAAATAAGCATTTTCAACATTTTAGATCGTTGAAATCGTTCAAATAGAAGCAATATTAATAAAAAAAAGAATAATAAAAAAATTTTCGTTTTATGTTGTTTTTCGCGTTTAAACCCCAGATTAAAGCTCAAAAAGGCTGTTTTGCCGCAAAATAATCATTTTTAAGCATTTTAGATCGTTAAAATGTTCAAATAGACGCAAATTAATAAAAACGAATAATTTTCCCGTCGTTTTATGGTTTTACGCGTTAAAACGCAGATTGTTTAAAAAAGGGTGTTTTGCTATAATAAGCATTTTCAAGCATTTTAGATCGTTGGGAAAACGTTCAAATAGACGCAATATTAATAAAAACGAATAATAAAAATTTCGTCGTTTTATGCTGTTTTTCGGGGTTAAAACGCAGATTGTTCAAAAAGTGCTGTTTTGGGTAAAATAATTTATTTTTAAGCACTTTTTGATCGTTTAAATCGTTCAAATAGACGCAAAATTTAAAAAAAAACGAATAATTAAAAAATTTTGTCGTTTTATGTTTTTTTACGCGTTTAAAAAGCAGATTAAAAACTCAAAAAGTGCTGTTTTGCTTTAAAAAAATCATTTTCAAGCACTTTAGATCGTTGAAATCGTTCAAATAGGCGCAATATTAATAAAAAAAGAATAATAAAAAATTTTGTCGTTTTTTTGCTGTTTTACCCCGTTAAAAAGCAGATTAAAGCTCAAAACGTGCTGTTTTGCTAAAATAAGCATTTTCAAGCATTTTAGATCGTTGAAATCGTTCAAATAGAGCAATATTAATAAAAACGAATAATAAAAATTTCGTCGTTTTATGCTGTTTTACGCGTTAAAACGCAGATTAAAGCTCAAAACGTGCTGTTTTGCTAAATAACATTTTCAAGCATTTTAGATCGTTAAAATCGTTCAAATAGACGCAATATTAATAAAAACGAATAATAAAAATTCGTCGTTTTTATGCTGTTTTACGCGTTAAAACGCAGATTAAAGCTCAAAACGTGCTGTTTTGCTAAAATAACATTTTCAAGCATTTTAGATCGTTGAAATCGTTCAAATAGACGCAATATTAATAAAAACGAATAATAAAAATTTCGTCGTTTTATGCTGTTTTACGCGTTAAAACGCAGATTAAAAAATCAAAACGTGCGTTTTTAAAATAATGTTTCAAGCTATAACAGATTTAAAACGTTCAAAAAATGCATATTATAAAAAACGAATAATAAAATATCGTTTTAGCTAAATTCGTTAAACGCAATTAAATCAAAACGATTTTCTTAAAATACTAAATAAGCATTTTAGACTTAAAAACGAATTAAAAAAAGTTTATAAAAAGAATGATAAAAAATTCGTCGTTTTAAGCTGATATACGCTTAAAAAAGATTGCATTTTCAGCATTTTAATGATTAAAATTCGTCAAATTAAGCATTTAACTAAAACGATTAATAAAATTCGTCGTTTTTACTATTTTACGCGTTAAAGCAGATTAAAGCTCAAAACGTGCTGTTTTAAAATAAGCATTTTCAAGCATTTTAGATCGTTGAAACTTTCAAATAAGCAATTTAATAAAAACGAATAATAAAAATTATCGTTTTTTTAATTCTTTAAAACGCAGATTAAAACTCAAAACGTGCTGTTTGCTAAAATAATCATTTTCAACATTTTAGATCGTTAAAATCGTTCAAATAGACGCAATTATAAAAACGAATAATAAAATTTGCTAAATTTAGCGTTTTACGCGTTAAAACGCAATTAAAGCTCAAAACGTGCTGTTTTATAAAATAAGCATTTTAACTTTTAAGACGTTGAAATCTACGTTAAAACAGAAATTTAATAAAAACGAATAATGAAAATTTCGTCGTTTTAATGCTGTTTACGCGTTAAAACGCAGATTAAACTTCAAAACGTTTATAAAAAAATAATAAGATTTTGATCGTTGAAATCGTTCAATAGACGCAATATTAAAAAACGAATAATAAAATTGCTGTTTTTAGTATTTTAGCTTAAACGCGTTAAACTTCAAAACGGCTGTTTGTAAAAAACATTTTCAACAATTTAGATCGTTAATCGTTAACGCGTTAAACGCAATTAAAACTCAAAATAAAATTTTCGTATTTTATGCTTTTACGCGTTAAAGCAGATTAAAACCGAATATTAAGATTTTAAAAATCTGTTTTAAGCTTTAAGACGTTAGAAATCGTTCAAATAGCTCAATATTAATTAACGAAATAATAAAAATTTCGTCGTTTTATGTCGTTTTAGCGTTAAAACGCAGATTAAAACAAAACGTGAATTTTTGCTAAAATAATCATATTCAAGCATTTTAGATCGTTGAAATCGTTCAAATAGACGAATATTAATAAAAAAAATAAAAATTTCGTCGTTTTATGCTTTTTACGCGTTAAAACGCAGTAAAGCTCAAAACGTGCTTATTTTAAAATAATCATTTTCAACTTAATCGTTAAACTCAAAACTTAGGCAATATAATAAAAAATAATAAAATTTCGACGTTTTTATGCTTTTTACGCGTTAAAACGAATTAAACTAAAACTGTGTTTTTAAAATAAGCATTTTCAAATTTAGATAAGTAAATCGTCAAATAGAAGCAAATAATAAAACGAATAATAAAAATTGTCGTTTTATCTGTTTACGTTAAAACGCAGATTAAACTAAAACGCGTTAAGTAAAATAGCTTTTCCAGCTTTTGATCGTTAAAAAGATTAAATCAAAACTTATTATAAAATAACAAATTCATGCATTTTATATGCATTTACGTAAAACACAGATTAAAATAAAACATATAAAAATATCGATTTTCAAGCTTTTAGTTAAATTGTTCAAATAACGAATGTTCAAAAAACAATAATAAAAATTTTCAGATTTTATGATTTTACAGTTAAACGCAGATTAAAAGCCAAAAGTGCTGTTTTGTTAAAATAAGCTTTTCAAGCATTTTAGATCGAAACGTTAAATGAAAATTATAAAAAATAAGAAATTCATCGTTTTATGCGTTTCCGTTAAACGCAGATTAATCAAACAACTATTTCAAAATATCATGTTTTTCAGCATTTACGTTAAACATTAAAATAGACTTTGCTAATAAAACGAATAAAAAATTTCGCGTTTTAAATCGTTTAACGCGTTAAAACGCAGATTAAAGCCAAAAAACGTGCTGTTTTTAAAATAATTTAAAGTTGGGAAACGTTCAAAAGGAAAATTAATAAAACGAAAAAAAATTTTTTTTTGTGTTTTTCGCGTTAAAAAGCAGATTAAAGTCAAACGGCGTTTTGCTAAAATAAGCATAATTTTTGATCGTTGAAATACAAATAGAAAATATTAAAAAAAAACGAATAATAAAATTCGTCGTTTTTATGCTGTTTTACGCGTTAAAACGCAGATTAAACTCAAAACGTGCTTTTTCAAAAATCATTTTCAAACTTTAGATCGTTAAATGCAGACGCAATATTATAAAAAACGAATAATAAATTCGTTTAGTGTTTTCGCGTTAAAACGCAGATTAAGCTCAAACGTCTGTTTTAAAAAACATATTCCAAGCTTATCGTTGAAATCGTTCAATAGCCAATATTATTAAAAACGAAATAAAAATTCGTCGTTTTTGTTGCTTTTACGCGTTAAAACGCAGATTAAAGCTCAAAACGTGCTGTTTTGCTAAAATAACATTTTCAAGCACTTTATATCGTTGAAATCGTTCAAATAGACGCAATATAAAAACGAATAATTAAAATTTCGTCGTTTTTATGCTGTTTTACGCTTAAAACGCAGTTAAAGCCTCAAACGTGCTTTGTTTGCTAAAATAATCATTTTCAAGCCTAGATCGTTGAAATCGTTCAAAGACGCAATATTAATAAAACGAATAATAAAAATTTCGTCGTTTTTATGCTGTTTTACGCGTTAAAACGCAGATTAAAGCTCAAACGGGTGTTCAAAATAAGCATTTTCAAGCATTTTAGATCGTTGAAATCGTTCAAATAGAAGCTAATATTAAAAAAACGAATAAAAAAATTCGTCGTTTTTATGTTGTTTTACGCGTTAAAACGCAGATTAAAGCTCAAAACGTGCTGTTTTGCTTAAAAATAATCATTTTTTAAGCATTTTAATCGTTGGGAAACGTTCAAAAAAGACCCCAATATTAATAAAAAAAGAAAAAAAAATTCGTCGTTTTTTTGCTTTTTTTTTACGCGTTAAAACGCGATTAAACTCAAAAAGGGGTTTTTTTGCTAAAAAAAATCATATTCAAGCAGTTTTTATCGTTGAAATCCCTTCAAATAGACGCAATATTAATAAAAAAGAATAATAAAATTTCGTCGTTTTTTTTCGTTTTACGCGTTAAAAAGCAGGGTTAAAGCCTTTAAAAAGTGCTGTTTTTTCAAAAAATCATTTTCAAGCACTTTTGATCGTTGGGGAAAACGTTTTAAATGGGGCGAATTTAAAAAAGAATAATTAAAATTTCGCCCTTTTATGCTGTTTTACGCGTTAAAACGCAGATTAAAGCTCAAAACGTTTCCCTTTTTGCTAAAAAAAATCATTTTTTAAGCACTTTAGATCGTTGAAATCGTTCAAATAGACGGGAATATTAATAAAAACGAAAAACAAAAAATTTTGTCGTTTTTTGGGGTTTTTTTTACGCGTTAAAAAAAGGGAGACTAAAGCTCAAAAAGTGCTGTTTTTCTAAAATAAGCATTTTCAAAACATTTTAGATCGTCGAAATCGTTTTAAATAGACGCAATATTAATAAAAAAAAAAATAATAAAAATTCGTCGTTTTATGCTGTTTTTCGCGTTAAAAGCAGATTAAAGCTCAAAACGGCTGTTTTGCTAAAATAATCCTTTTCAAAACTTTTGTCGTTGAAATCGTTCAAAAAGGCCGAAAAATTAATAAAAAAGAATAATAAAAATTTCGCTTTTTTATGTTTTTTTACCCCTTAAAACGCAGATTAAAACCTTCCCAAAAAGTGCTGTTTTGCTAAAAATAAGCATTTTTAAGCATTTTAGATCGTTTAAATCGTTCAAAAAGGGGCCTTTTTATTATTAAAACAGAAAAAAAAAATTCGTCGTTTTTTTGATGTTTTACGCGTTAAAACGCAGATTAAAGCTCAAAAAGTGCTGTTTTTTAAAATAATCATTTTCAAGCATTTTTTGATCGTTGAAATCGTTAAAAAAGACGCAATTTTTATTAAAAAACGAAAAAAATAAAATTTCCCGTTTTTTTGCTGTTTTACGCTTAAAACGCAAATTTCCCAAAAAGTGTTTTTTTGCTAAAATAAGCATTTTCAAGCATTTTAGATCGTTGGGGAAAACGTTTTTAAATAGAAGAAATGTTAATAAAAAACGAGTAATAAAAAATTTTTTGTTTTATGTTTTTTTTACCCTTAAAAACCCCAGATTAAAACCCAAAAAGGCTGTTTTGCTAAAAAAAACAATATTCAAGCATTTTGTGTTGAAATCGTTCAAATAGACGCAATATTAATAAAAAAAGAATAAAAAAAAAAATTTTGCCCTTTTTATGCTGTTTTACCCCTTAAAAAGATTAAAAACTCAAAACGTGCTGTTTTGCTAAAATAAGTATTTTCAGCTTTAGATCGTTGAAATCGTTCAAATAGAAGAATATTTATAAAAACGAATAATAAAAATTCGCGTTTTATGCGTTTAGCGTTAAAAACGCAGATTAAAGCTCAAAACGTGCTGTTTTGCTTAATCATTTTCAAGCATTTTTGATCGTTTAAAATTTGTTCAAATAGACGCAATATTAAAAAAAAAACGAATAGTAAAATTTGCGTTTTTATGCTGTTTTACGCGTTAAAAAAGCAGATTAAAAACTCAAAACGTGCTGTTTTGCTAAAAATAAGATTTTCAAGCATTTTAGATCGTGAAATCGTTCAAATAGAAGCAATATTAATAAAAACGAATAATAAAAAATTCGTCGTTTTAAGTTTTTTGCGTTAAACGCAGATTAAAGCTCAAAACGTGTGTTTTGCTAAAATAATCATTTTCAAGCATTTTAGATCGTTGAAATCGTTTCAAATAGATGCAATATTAATAAAAACGAATAATAAAAATTTCGTCGTTTTATGCTGTTTTACTGTTAAAACGCAGATTAAAGCTCAAAACGTGCTGTTTTGCTAAAATAATACATTTTCAAGCATTTTAGATCGTTGAAATCGTTCAAATAGACGCAATATTAATAAAAAACGAATAATAAAAATTCGTCGTTTTTATGCTGTTTTACGCGTTAAAACGCAGATTAAAGCTCAAAACGTGCTGTTTTGCTAAAATAATCATTTTCAAGCATTTTAGATCGTTGAAATCGTTCAAATAGACGCAATATTAATAAAAAAAGAATAATAAAAATTTCTGCGTTTTATGCTGTTTTACCGTTAAAATGTAGATTAAAAGCTCAAAACGTGCTGTTTTGCTAAAATAAGCATTTTCAAGCATTTTAGATCGTTGAAATCGTTCAAATAGACGCAATATTAATAAAAACGAATAATAAAAAATTCGTCGTTTTATGCTGTTTTACGCGTTAAAACGCAGATTAAAACTCAAAACGTGCTGTTTTGCTAAAATAATCATTTTCAAGCATTTTAGATCGTTGAAATCGTTCAAATAGACGCAATATTAATAAAAACGAATAATAAAAAATTTCGTCGTTTTTATGCTGTTTTACGCGTTAAAACGCAGATTAAAACTCAAAACGTGCTGTTTTGCTAAAATAATCATTTTCAAGCTTTTAGATCGTTGAAATCGTTCAAATAGAAGCAATATTAATAAAAACGAATAATAAAAAATTTCGTCGTTTTTATGCTGTTTTACGCGTTAAAACGCAGATTAAAACTCAAAACGTGCTGTTTTGCTAAAATAAGCATTTTCAAGCATTTTAGATCGTTGAAATCGTTCAAATAGAAGCAATATTAATAAAAACGAATAATAAAAAAATTTGTCTTTTATGCTGTTTGCGTTAAAACGCAGATTAAAAAAACGCCCGTTTTTTAAAATAATCATTTTCAAGCTTTTAGATCGTTGAAATCGTTCAAATAGACGCAATCTAATAAAAACGAATAATAAAATTTCGTCGTTTTTTATGTTGTTTTACGCGTTAAATCGCAGATTAAAACTCAAAACGTGCTGTTTTGCTAAAATAAGCATTTTCAAGCATTTTTAGATCGTTGGGAAACGTTCCCAATAGAAGAATATTAATAAAAACGAATAATAAAAAATTCGTCGTTTTTAAAGCTGTTTTACGCGTTAAAACGCAGATTAAATAAAACTGCTGTTTGCTAAAATTTAAACATTTTCAAGCATTTTAGATCGTTGAAATCGTTCAAATAGACGCAATATTAATAAAAACGAATAAAAAAATTTCGTCGTTTTATGCTGTTTTACGCGTTAAAACGCAGATTAAAGCTCAAAACGTGCGTTTTGCTAAAATAAGCATTCTCAAGCATTTTAGATCGTTGAAATCGTTCAAAGTAGACGCATATTAATAAAAACGAATAATAAAAAATTCGTCGTTTTTATGCTGTTTTACGCGTTAAAACGCGATTAAAGCTCAAAACGTGCTGTTTTGCTAAAATAAGCATTTTCAAGCATTTTAGATCGTTGAAATCGTTCAAATAGAAGCAATATTAATAAAAACGAATAATAAAAAATTCGTCGTTTTATGCTGTTTTACGCGTTAAAACGCAGATTAAAAGCTCAAAACGTGCTGTTTTGCTAAAATAATCATTTTCAAGCATTTTAGATCGTTGAAATCGTTCAAATAGACGCAATATTAATAAAACGAATAATAAAAATTTCGTCGTTTTTATGCTGTTTTACGCGTTAAAACGCAGATTAAAGCTAAACATGCTGTTTTGCTAAAATAATCATTTCAAGCATTTTAGATCGTTGAAATCGTTTCAAATAGACGCAATATTAATAAAAACGAATAATAAAAATTTCGTCGTTTTTATTGTTTTACGCGTTAAAACGCAGATTAAAGCTCAAAACTGCGTTTTGCTAAAATAAGCATTTCAGCTTTTAGATCGTTGAAATCGTTCAAATAGAAGCAATATTAATAAAAACGAATAATAAAAAATTTCGTCGTTTTATGCTGTTTTACGCGTTAAAACGCAGATTAAAGCTCAAAACGTGCTGTTTTGCTAAAATAATCATTTTCAAGCATTTTAGATCGTTGAAATCGTTTCAAATAGACGCAATATTAATAAAAACGAATAATAAAAATTCGTCGTTTTATGCTGTTTTTACGCGTTAAAACGCAGATTAAAGCTCAAAACGTGCTGTTTTGCTAAAATAAGCATTTTCAAGCATTTTAGATCGTTGAAATCGTTCAAATAGACGCAATATTAATAAAAACGAATAATAAAAATTTCGTCGTTTTTTATGCTGTTTTACGCGTTAAAACGCAGATTAAAGCTCAAAACGTGCTGTTTTGCTAAAATAAGCATTTTCAAGCATTTTAGATCGTTGAAATCGTTCAAATAGAGAATATTAATAAAACGAATAATAAAAATTCGTCGTTTTTATGCTGTTTTACGCCGTTAAAACGCAGATTAAACTCAAAACGTGCTGTTTTGCTAAAATAACATTTTCAAGCATTTTAGATCGTTGAAATCGTTTTAAATAGAGAATAAATAAAAAAAGAATAAAAAAATTTTCGTTTTTTTTGCTGTTTACGCGTTAAAACGCAGTTAAAGCTCAAAACTGCTGTTTTGCTTTCATTTTCAAAACATTTTAATCGTTGAAATCGTTCAAATAGAAGCAATATTAATAAAAACGAATAATAAAAAATTCGTCTTTTTGCTTTTTTTCGCGTTAAAAAGCAGATTAAAAATCAAAACGGCTGTTTTTTCTAAAATAATCATTTTTTAAGCAAGATCGTTGAAATCGTTCAAATAACGCAAAAAATAAAAACGAATAATAAAAATTTTGTCGTTTTATGCTGTTTTGCGTTAAAACGCAGATTAAAGCTCAAAACGTGCTGTTTTTTTCTAAAATAACATTTTTTAACATTTTAGATCGTTGAAATCGTTCAAATAGACGCAATATTAATAAAAACGGGTTAAAAATTTCGTCGTTTTTTATGCTGTTTTTTCCCTTAAAACGCAGATTAAACTCAAAAGTGCTGTTTGCTAAAAAAGCATTTTCAAAAATTTTAGTCGTTGAAAAGTTCAAATAGAACAATATTTAAAAAAAACGAATAATAAAAAATTCGTCGTTTTTTTTGCTTTTTACGCGTTAAAACGCAATTAAAGCTAAAAAATGCTGTTTTTCTAAAATAAAAAATTTTTAAGCATTTTAGATCGTTGAAATCGTTCAAATGACGCAATATTTAAAAAAAAACGGGAAAAAAAAACGTCGTTTTATGCTGTTTTTCGCTTTAAAAAGCAAATTAAAGCTCAAAAGTGCTGTTTTGCTTTTAAAAAAACATTTTCAAGCATTTTAGATCGTTGAAATCGTTCAAAAAAAGAGCAATATTAATAAAACGAATAATAAAATTTCGTCGTTTTATGCTGTTTTACCCTTAAAACGCAGTTAAAAAAACTTCCCGGGTAAAAAATTTAAGCATTTTAATTTTCGTTAAATGAAAAAAAAAATTTTAAAAAAAGGGTTAAAAAAGCGTTTTTTTTTTTCTTTTTCCCCTTAAAACGTTAAAAAATTTTAAAAAATAAATTTTCCTTTTTAGTGTTAAATTTTTAAAAACGCAAATTTTAAAAAAAGTTAAAAATTTTAGTTTTTTTTTTTTTTCCCTTAAAACGCAAATTAAATAAAACCGGAAAATAAATTTTCGTTTTTAGATCGTTAAAACGTTAAAAAAACGCTTTTAAAAAAGAATTTAAAAAAAAAATTTTTTTTTTTTTGCCTTAAAACCGATTAAAATAAAACGTCTTTTTGCAAAACATTTTTAAAAAAAATTTTTTGTTTGTTAAAAAAAATATTTTAAAAAAATAATAAAAAATTTTTTTAGCTTTTTTTTAAAACGAATTAAATTAAAATGCTGTTTTAAAAAATATTTTTAAACTTTTTGCTTTAAATGCAAATAAGCAATTTAAAAAAAAGAAAAAAAAATTTTCCCCATTTTTTGCTGTTTTTTGCGTTCGCGTTTTAAAACCAAAATTTTTTAAAAAAAAAATTTTTTTTTAAACTTAAACTTAAAAAAGGAAAAAAATTTAAAAACGAAAATAAAAAAAATTTTTTTGTTTTTTTTTTGGGGGCTTAAAAACAGATTAAACTCAAAATTTTTTTGCTAAAATAACATTTTCAAGCATTTTGTGTTGAAATCTTCAAATAAGCAATATTAAAAAACGAATTAAAAAATTTGTCGTTTTTGCTGTTTTACGCTTTTTAAAAAACAATTAAAAAAAAATTTGGTTTTTGCTAAAATAACATTTCAAGCATTTTTTGATCGTTTAAATCGTTCAAATAGAAGCAATATTAATAAAAACCGAATAATAAAAATTTCGTCATTTTTATGCTGTTTTACGCGTTAAAACGCAGATTAAAGCTCAAAACGGCTGTTTTGCTAAAATAAGCATTTTCAAGCATTTTAGATCGTTGAAATCGTTCAAATAGAAGCAATATTAATAAAAAACGAATAATAAAAATTCGTCGTTTTATGCTGTTTTACGCGTTAAAACGCAGATTAAAGCTCAAAACGTGCTGTTTTGCTAAAATAATCATTTTCAAGCATTTTAGATCGTTGAAATCGTTCAAATAGAAGAAATATTAATAAAAACGAATAATAAAAATTCGTCGTTTTTATGCTGTTTTACGCGTTAAAACGCAGATTAAAAGCTCAAAACGTGCTGTTTTGCTAAAATAATCATATTCAAGCATTTTAGATCGTTAAAATCGTTCAAATAGAGCAATATTAATAAAACGAATAATAAAAATTTCGTCGTTTTATGCTGTTTTACGCGTTAAAACGCAGATTAAAGCTCAAAACGTGCTGTTTTGCTAAAATAATCATTTTCAAGCACTTTTAGATCGTTGAAATCGTTCAAATAGACGCAATATTAATAAAAACGATAATAAAAATTTCGTCGTTTTTATGCTGTTTTACGCGTTAAAACGCAGATTAAAGCTCAAAACGTGCTGTTTTTAAAATATATATAACATTAAAATTCATTCAAATAGATGCATTTATTAAAAACGAATAAATAAAAAGTGTTTTTTTTAGCGTTATACGCATTTAAGCGTTAAATCGCGTTTAAAAACCATTTTAAAATCAGATCTTGAAATAAATTTATAGATTATTAACTTAAAAAGAATATTAAAACAAAATGCTGTTTGCTAAAAGTTAACTAAACGCGTTAAAGCTCAAAACGTGCTGTTTTGCAAAAATAATTCGTTCAAGATCTTATAACGTGAAATATAAAAATAAAAATTTAATTAAAACGAATAATATAAAATTCGCGTATAAAGTTATACGCGTTAAAAAAGATTTAAAGCTCTTAATCGTTGATTTTAAAATAAATATAAAAAAAAATTATAAAAATTCGTTTTATAGCATTTAATAAAAGAATTTAAAAAAAATTCGTTTTTAGTTTATACGTTAAAGCGATTTTAACGTAAAACGTCGTTAAAATAACTTTTAAAAACATTTTAGATTTGAAAATCGTTTTAAATAGAAGAAAAATTAATAAAACGAATAATAAAAAATTCTCGTTTTTATGCTGTTTTACGTTAAATAAATTAAAGCTAAAAATGCTGTTTTTAAAATATCCATTTTAAGCATTTTAAGTTAAAATCGTCAAATAAACGAATATTATAAAAATCGATTATTAAAACTTTCGTCGTTTTTATGCTGTTTTACGCGTTAAAACGCAGATTAAAGCTCAAAACGTGCTGTTTTGCTAAAATAATCATTTTCAAGCACTTTAGATCGTTGAAATCGTTCAAATAGACGCAAATATTAATAAAAAACGAATAATAAAAATTTCGTCGTTTTATGCTGTTTTACGCGTTAAAACGCAGATTAAAGCTCAAAACGTGCTGTTTTGCTAAAATAAGCATTTTCAAGCATTTTAGATTGTTGAAATCGTTCAAATAGAAGCAATATTAATAAAAACGGAATGAAAAATTTCGTCGTTTTATGCTGTTTTACGCGTTAAAACGCAGATTAAAAGCTCAAAACAGTGCTGTTTTGCTAAAATAATCATTTTCAAGCATTTTAGATCGTTGAAATCGTTCAAATAGCGCAATATTAATAAAAACGAATAATAAAAACCTTCGTCGTTTTATGCTGTTTTACGCGTTAAAACGCAGATTAAAAGCTCAAAACGTGCTGTTTTGCTAAAATAATCATTTTCAAGCATTTTAGATCGTTGAAATCGTTCAAATAGACGCAATATTAATAAAAACGAATAATAAAAATTTCGTCGTTTTTTATGCTGTTTTACGCGTTAAAACGCAGATTAAAGCTCAAAACGTGCTGTTTTGCTAAAATAATCATATTTAAGCATTTTAGATCGTTGAAATCGTTCAAATAGACGCAATATTAATAAAAACGAATAATAAAATGTCGTCGTTTTATGCTGTTTTACGCGTTAAAACGCAGATTAAAGCTCAAAATGTGCTGTTTTGCTAAAATAATCATTTTCAAGCACTTTAGATCGTTGAAATCGTTCAAATAGCGCAATATTAATAAAAAACGAATAATAAAAATTTCGTCGTTTTATGCTATTTTACGCGTTAAAACGCAGATTAAAGCTCAAAACGTGCTCTTTTGCAAAAATAAGCATTTTCAAAGCATTTTAGATCGTTGAAATCGTTCAAATAGAGCAATATTAATAAAAACGAATAATAAAATTCGTCGTTTTATGCTGTTTTACGCGTTAAAACGCAGATTAAAGCTCAAAACGTGCTGTTTTGCTAAAATAATCATTTTCAAGCATTTTAGATCGTTGAAATCGTTCAAATAGACGCAATATTAATAAAAACGAATAATAAAAATTTCGTCGTTTTTGCTGTTTTACGCGTTAAAACGCAGATTGAAGCTCAAAACGTGCTGTTTTGCTAAAATAATCATTTTCAGCATTTTAGATCGTTGAAATCGATCAAATAGACGCAATATTAATAAAAAACGAATAATAAAAATTCGTCGTTTTATGCTGTTTTACGCGTTAAAACGCAGATTAAAGCTCAAAACGTGCTTTTGCAAAATAATCATTTTCAAGCATTTTAGATCGTTGAAATCGTTCAAAGACGCAATATTAATAAAACGAATAATAAAAATTTCGTCGTTTTATGCTGTTTTACGCGTTAAAACGCAGATTAAAGCTCAAAACGTGCTGTTTTGCTAAAATAAGCATTTTTCAAGCATTTTAGATCGTTGAAATGTCTAAATAGACGCAATATTAATAAAAACGAATAATAAAATTTCTGTTTTGCTGTTTAGCGTTAAAACGCAGATTAGCTCAAACGCGTTTTGCTAAATAACATTTTCACATTTTAGATCGTTGAAATCGTAAATGACAATTTAATAAACAATAAAAAAATCGCAAATTTCGCTGTTTTATGCTGCGTTTTACGCGCGTTAAAAAGCAGATTAAAAGCTCAAAACTGCTGTTTTAAACAT